>NC_059212.1:55474358-55554358 GCF_020615455.1 Coregonus clupeaformis
TATTTTAATGAGTACACACGAACAAAACAACAAACGATACGTGAAGTCCTAGGGTTTAAACACAAACCTTACGGATCAAGATCCCACAATACAAAAATGCCAACAGGCTGCCTAAGTATGGTTCCCAATCAGAGACAACGAGAATCAGCTGCCTCTGATTGGGAACCACCCTGGCCAACATAGAAACACAACAAACTAGAACAGAAACCTAGAAAACTAAACATAGAAACTAACACCCTGGCTCAACATTAAAGAGTCCCCAGAACCAGGGCGTGACACTCATAGTCATAGAGTACAGAGCCAAAACAACAACAACAATTATACTTTTGGAGCTCACTGTAAATTAGTAATGCAGAAGATTGCATGTTTCTAGTCCTCATCCTCGTAACCCTGATCTCTGGTCCTCATCCTCATAACCCTGATCTCTGGTCCTCATCCTCATAACCCTGATCTCTGGTCCTCATCCTCATAACCCTGCTCTCTGTTACCTCATCCACATAACCCTGATCTCTGGTCCTCATCCACATAACCCTGATATCTGGTCCTCATCCACATAACCCTGATCTCTGGTCCTCATCCTCATAACCCTGCTCTCTGTTACCTCCTCCACATAACCCTGATCTCTGGTCCTCATCCACATAACCCTGATCTCTGGTCCTCATCCACATAACCCTGATCTCTGGTCCTCATCCTCATAACCCTGCTCTCTGTTACCTCCTCCACATAACCCTGATCTCTGGTCCTCATCCACATAACCCTGATATCTGGTCCTCATCCACATAACCCTGATCTCTGTCCCTCATCCTCATAACCCTGATCTCTGTCCCTCATCCTCATAACCCTGATCTCTGTTACCTCATCCTCATAACCCTGATCTCTGTTACCTCATCCTCGTAATCCTGATATCTGGTCCTCATCCTCATAACCCTGATCTCTGTTACCTCATCCTAATAACCCTGATCTCTGGTCCTCATCCTCATAACCCTGATCTCTGGTCCTCATCCACATAACCCTGATCTCTGGTCCTCATCCACATAACCCTGCTCTCTGTTACCTCATCCACACAACCCTGATCTCTGGTCCTCATCCTCTTCACCCTGATATCTGTTACCTCCTCCACATAACCCTGATCTCTGTTACCTCATCCTCATAATCCTGATCTCTGGTCCTCATCCTCATAACCCTGATCTCTGTCCCTCATCCTCATAATCCTGATCTCTGTCCCTCATCCTCATAACCCTGATCTCTGGTCCTCATCCTCATAACCCTGATCTCTGTTCCTCATCCACATAACCCTGATCTCTGTCCCTCATCCTCATAATCCTGATCTCTGTCCCTCTGGCTAAAAGCTGTATTTTTATGAATGGAGGGTGTGATGATGTCAGATATATGATGCTGAGGGATTATACTGACACAGCCCTATCACAAAAACACACACACACACAGTAAAACACAAGCACGTATACACACACAAGCACGTCTACACACAAACACACACACACACATCTTCATGTGAGACTCATGCAAATGAATGTGTCTGCTCACGTCAGAGAGGCTCTCCAGGCCCTCTCCCTTGAGAACAGTCAGCTGACGGAATGTTAAAGCAAAACACCTCCAATAGCAGTGAAACGTGTAGAACCTCAGGACGTATGGAGGGAGGAGTTAGTCAGAATGGCTACAGCCTTGGTGGGTATGTAAAAAGCTCAAGTTATTGCACATGATGACAGCAAGTCATGTGATGTGATGGTTATGTGAAGTGTGGAGGGCATTGCAAGGGTGAATTGTAAGAGCACTTCTGAGTGAATGCTGGGAGTTTATTGAGCTCTGCGTGAATAGTTTGAAGCACTTTAGAAGGCAGAGGAACAATGAGAAGTATTGTAGTTTGGGCGTCAATGCGGGTTACATAATTGAAATGACTCAATTTGCTGGGTTTTATGAGGATCCATGAGGTTTCAATTAATAAAAGTGTGAATATGATTAAAACATACACTACATGACCAGAAGTATGTGGACACCTGCTTGTCGAACATCTCATTCCAAAATCACAGGCGTTAATATGGAGTTGATCCCCCCCTTTGCTGCTATAACAGCCTCCACTCTTCTGGGAAGGCTTTCCACTAGATGTTGAAACATTGCTGCGGAGACTTGCTTCCATTCAGCCACAAGATCGTTAGTGAGGTGGGTCACTGATGTTGGGCGATTAGGCCTGGCTCGCCGTCGGCGTTCCAATTCATCCCAAAGGTGTTTGATGGGGTTGAGGTCAGGGCTCTGTGCAGGCCAGTCAGTTCTTCCACACCGATCTCGACAAACCATTTATGTATGGACCTCGCTTTGTGCACAGGGAGCATTGTCATGCTGAAACAGGAAAGTGCCTTCTCCAAACTGTTGCCACAAGCTGTAAACACAGAATCGTCTAAAATGTCATTGTATGCTGTAGCATTAAGATTTCCCTTCACTGGAACTAAGGGGCCTAGCCCGAACCATGAAAAACAGCCCCAGACCATTATTCCTCCTCCACCAAACTTTACAGTTGGCACTATGCATTGGGGCAGGTAGCGTTCTCCTGGCATCCGCCCGTCAGACTGCCAGATGGCAAAGTGTGATTCATCACTCCAGAGAAAGCGTTTCCACTGCTCCAGAGTCCAATGGCGGCGAGCTTTACACCACTCCAGCCGTCGCTTGGCATTGCGCATTGTGATCTTAGGCTGCTCGGCCATGGAAACCCATTTCATGAAGTTCCCAACGAACAGTTCTTGTGCTGACGTTACTTCCAGAGGCAGTTTGGAACTCGGTAGTGAGTGTTGCAACTGAGGACAGGCGATTTTTAGGCGCTACGTCCACATACTTATGTATATATAGTGTATCTGAAATCCCGGTATTAAATTCCCTGTATAAATTCCCACCAATACATATTATTACATTTCTATAACTGGGTAGGCCTGTTGGCATGTTGTTGATACACAGCTTTTATTATTTGGCGCCTGACACTGCTTTGGCGCCACCAGGACCCTAACCTGCCCGCGACGTGTTGTGATGGGCGTCCTGATCAATGGCCCGATTTTAAAATCACTATACCAGGAGGAGCGCGAGCCATGCCAGTAGATGCATTTATCACCCGCGGCGTCTCTTCTCTGCAGACCACAAGCGAGACAGAGAACTGCGACTGCGACAGCGATTTCGCAGTGCCTCAGTGGTGGGTTCAGCGCGTGAGTCATCGCCGGTGGTTTTAACCTCTTATCTTCCGCGAGGGAGGGATATAATAGGATAATAAACAACTCCTTGTTACGCCTTATTTTTCTCATAATTCCATTAGGCTAATGCAAATCACTGCAATGGATGTCAACAGACATAGGCTAATTGTAAGGTGATTTCTATTGTTGTAGTTTTTATGGTTAGGCTATTGCTTACTGCTTGAGTAAATGTGTGCCTCATTAGCAAATGAATGTTTACAAGAATTGCAATCTGACTGGGGTGGTAAATTAAGCTATACAATTAAATGCAGTAAGAATTGATGTCACAGTGATAACTATTGGCCTTCACAAAGCTAATTGGGACAAGCCCAAAAATAACCCACCACTTTTTCAGTGAATAGCGCTTGAATAACAATTGATACAGCTAGAAACAGACAACATCCATGTCTATTTTAAGCACACTGCCTTTCTTAGCATGCTATATCATAAGCCTAAATCATGTATTATGGATTTCCAAAGGCTGGGTATTGCGTGCGTGCTGCTGTGATGACGCGCGAGTCAGGTGTTGCCTCATATATCGCGGGGAGCTGTCCTGGAGCTGAAAACAGAATCGCTCGCGCTACGACTGGGAGGAGATGCTATACACGTTTACTACTGTCGTCTGAGCTACTTGCCAAAGGTAAAAACTCATGCATGTCTTATATTTCTCAAACAAAGATTATGATGTTTGTAAGTTATTTGTGTGCTTTCTAGCGTTCCATGTTTACATTTTCTCTCTCCTCATCTCATCTCACTCAAGTTCTCATCTCTTATCAGATCTCGGCAATCGCTTGGAATTGATTTGAATAACTGATAGCTGTGTGCATGTTGTTGTGATGCATGCCAAATAGTCTAATGCGTTTTTTCATTGGGCAACATTGAGATGTGAATTAATTATTATTCTATCCTTCGGAAATGTGTTTAATCGAGATGGTTTGGAGAAAGGCAGCCACAAGCGAAAGGTTGCCCTGACAACGGGCAGTGACTCATCCTGTGATGTAGTCTAGTCATTTAAAAACAGTGATTCACAAATATAGCCCACTTCTCCTTGGTGGGTGATTATACCCTGCTCTCGCTATAGCCTACTTTTGATAATTAGTGCATTGAATGAGTGCATGATGCGTGCGTGAAAACAGTTTTGTGTTATATAGCATTCATCACTTACAAGGGTAATCAATGAACTCGGCATGAATTGAAACCGTGATTCTGGCCAAATATTGTGGACTTTGCATTAAAATAATAATTTGCATTGGAGTGTGGTGGTAACATCCTTAAAGAGTTAGAAGATTCTAAGAATGTCGAAGATAGAATCTCAGATAAAATGTAAAAAATGTGCAGGTATATTATTGTGTTAAACTCATCTCTCTCTCTCGCTCTCTCTCTCTCTTGGCGATATGAAGATGCTGTCACTCCCCAAGCTATCCACGGGGAAAACTGTCGTTCTCGCCTGCCTCCTCCATGCGTGTGCATCCCTCCCCCGCCACCACAGGCTCAGAGGCGGGGAGTCCGAGGACCGACAACCCGCTGCCTACCCGCCCAGCTCCGACATGATCAAAGCCCTGGAGTACATCGAGAGCCTGAAGCAGCGGACAGACGGGGGCCGAGAGCGAGAGGAGCCAACAAGAGACTATGATGAGGTCGAGAAGTTCCGCATCCTCCTCCAGCTCGCCTCTCTCCAGGATGAAGGCGCACCCGAAAGGCAGTCTCCCTCGCCGGCCCAGAGGCAGCAAGACATCCCGGCTGAGCAGCTGGTGAGAGCCTTGCTCAGGACCCTCCAGGAGCAGCCCGCTAGTCCCCCCAGACCCGTTCCTGTGGTGCCGGGGAACGAGCGCCGCACGCACAGGTACCAATCGGTGAACACAGGCAACCCCGTAAATGCGCCTGTCTACGGTGGCTTCCCGAGGCCACACAAGAAGTACCCGCTGATGTTCGAGGACGAGGAGAATAGAGATAGCGCCAAGCGCGCCACGGAGGACCTGGACCAACAATACACCCCTCAGAGCCTCGCCAACCTGCGCTCCATCTTCGAAGAACTGGGGAAACTATCCACATCCAACGGCCAGAAGCGCGGAATCTTTGACGATGATGATGACGACGATTTATTCAGTCTGAGGAACCTGGCCTACGAGGACGTGGCGGGCGGGGAGGAGTTGATTCCCTTAGAGGAGCAGGTCGAGACGGAGGAGGTGGTGAACGGGAGCCACGAGGAGTTCGACAGGGCTCTGGAGCAGAACTATGACGAGGATGAAGAGGAGGAGGAGGGCAACGGAATGCAGGTGCAACGCAGAGCCAGCCAGGACAAAGAGGACCCAGAGGATGATACTAAACTAGTGGATTATTACCTGTTGAAGATCCTGGAGATGAGTGAACATGAGACAGCCAAGAGGCAAGCTGGAGAGCAAAACAAGAGAGTGATCCGCCACCCCCTGGTGGACCCCCGGGCCCTGAACGAGCTGTTAGAGATCTCCCTCAAGCTCCACATCCCCCCGGAGGACCTTATTGATATGCTGATCACCGAGGAGATCAGAAAACTAGACCGTCACCCTCAAGTCTCTTCCCGCTACAGGACCAAACCGAAGATCAGATACTACAGCCGGAGACTGCCAGTCAAAAACGCTCCTGAAGACATGGACGAGGAAGACTTCCTGAAAATAATCGAAATGGAAACCATCAGCAACGACTATCCTGTGAGTCGGAGGCCGCTCAAAAGTGTCTCTGTCCCGGCCAGGGTTTCAGCACCACCCGCCCCGGCGAGAGTTTCAGCACCAGCACCAGTGGCTCCTCCAGCGGCTCCTGCAAAAATCCCAGCTCCGTCCGGCCGAAGGGAAAACTTATTTATGTCGGAGCTCAACAAGATGCCCTTTAGGAGAGAAGCCGACAACGATGATGAGGCGGATGAAGACGAGATAACAACATTTCTGGCGGCCAAAATATTAACGGAGTACCCTAGCACCATCAACAAACGCGACACCCAATCTCAGGCAAACGGACAGTTTCCTTATGAGTTATACGAACAAGCCATGAAAGATTACTTTGACCAAGCGGACAGTGAGAAAGCAGGCACGCAAACAAATAGAGATTCAGAAGCTAATGAGGAGGTAGTGGAGTCCACGGAGACGCAGGTGAAAGATGAGGTAACGCCAGAGACGGCGGCTCCAGAGACGGAGAAAGAGCAGGAAAAGGAACATCGCGGAAAACCGTTTGCTGGAATGTAAGCTACGCTCTGAAGACGCGCGCGGCATCCTCTAATGAAATATTAATAAGTCATGTTTATACTATATCAAAATTACCAGTCTGCTGGACGTACTCTGGTTTACATAAAATGTGTATATACATGAAGTAACATATATGAATTATATCAGTGTGCTGGGGATGGAGGCAAAGTGTGTTGTGTAAACATCTGGGTTTGTGAGTTCCCAATCTTGTAACATTGTGAAAATGTCATTCCCTGATATAGGCTAGAGTAAGACCCTCACCATCCTGCCTTCCAACCCTGTAACGCTGCAAGCTCTGTAATCGTTGGACTCTCTCTATTGTTGTGGTATATATGCTCATTTTTAAACCATTTTGTACGTGTTCAATAATATGTGACGAGTTGGAGATGAATAAAGCATTAGAAGTATTATTTTCTTCTTGCTGTGTTCTGTTTTTTTTATTAATAAACACTACATTGATTAGAAATACCTCCTGAATGATCAAACATTGATTGACAGTGATGATTAGGTATTGATGATTAGATATGCCTTCTGATTGAAGCTTGAATACAGAATGAAAGTGCGAGAAGTTTATTTTTCACATCCCTCTTGAGCAAGCTTGGACCTGAATAAGGTTGAAAGGACAATTCCGAGGTGGAATCAACACCAACTCGAGGTAAGATTATAAAGAAAGTAAAGTGTCAGTGTTTGCCTATAAATTAACAATTCTACAGATAAATTTGCTTGTTTTATCAATGTTTATCTAGTTTGTTTTTCAAAACTTCAGGACCATGGACAGCTCACGCATATAAAACGTCAAAAAAAATGAAGAACATCAAATAGTCTAGCCTACAACAGAAATATAAATCAGAGCCTTCTTTATCAAAAAACAACTTTTAATTCCGTCTTCAACATTCAAGATCCATAATTAGTTATATAAAAAACAAACAGTGACATTCACCCTCATAAATAATCATTCCCTTTCCAAAAAGATGTAGTCCTACACCAAGTTACACAGAAAAGGCTAGTCTATAAGATACATTTAAAACACAACTTCAAATACATATTCTAAAAAGGCGCTTCTTAAAATGTCAATATAGCGTACATATATGTCATTAAAAAAAATCTATGAGTATTGATTATAAAGCACTTGTTGGTGATAACCACAGTTTTCAGTAACTTCAATGTACATCAATGATCCAGAGGGATGGGTGACCATATCAATATACATTTGATAATAGCTCAATCAATGAGTCTCTTCCATATCTTTCCAGTTTAGACCTAATAGAGGAAAATGAAGCATTATTTATTACTGGTCACCATGATAATGTCCTATTTACAGAACAAGATACATTTCACTGCACTTCCCTATATAAAAAACACCCTGCCTGCCTCAGGAGACAGATTCAGCCATATACATATAATTATAGAACTCATAACTCCATGGATTCTCTACAGTAGGAAGACTTCCAGTTCTGGAATTGTCCAGATTCCTTCTTGTGTGTGTAGATCCATTTTCCCAGTGTTAGAATGCAGGCTTGCTCATGTACTCCTCCATGGTCTACAGCGGAGAGAAGGAGGGACAGATGACACGTGTGATCTCCATATCAACAAGCCTTGTCCTAATGTGATTAATATTCATAGCCACACCTACAGAACATCAAACCATAGAATTGGAATGATTCTCATTCTAAATGTATGCATCACACATCCGTGAAGAAGCCATAGGAGCGTAGAACGCCAACACACTGTAGACTACTATGCTACGAACACAATCATTAGCTTCTAACCTTTCTGTCCACATTCAAGGCCATCCAAGCTCCAGACCAAAATCACTGTTGTCAATCTCAGCCTATAGCAATGATGATGATGATGGTGAAGATTAAAATGAGCGTGATGATGCAACAAGTTCAGATAGCATGCACGTTCATTAGACTAGATCAAAAAAGTTACTTTTTATTCCCCGAAGCAAGAAGATGGTGTGAAACCAGAGAAGGCCATGCAGAGTGAGAGTCTGGCTTAGTGCGTCTATAGCGCCACCAAGAGCTCAGGATAGACGGACAATACAGAAAGCAGACAGCTACTGCCAAAGCTCAGACCTACAGCAACTGAAGAATAATGTAAATAGAAGAATAATCTCAATCAGTCTCTCTTTCTGAGAGAGAGGAGAGAGAGGAGAGAAGAGAGAAGAGAGGAGAGAGAGGAGAAAGAGGAGAGAGAGGAGAGAAGAGAGAGAGAAGAGAGAGAGAAGAGAGGAGAGAGAGAGAGAAGAGAGAGAGAGAAGAGAGGAGAGAGAGGAGAAAGAGGAGAGAGAGAGAGAGAGAGAGAGAGAGAGAGAGAGAGAGAGAGAGAGAGAGAGAGAGAGAAGAGAGGAGAGAGAGGAGAGAAGAGAGAAGAGAGAGGAGAGAGGAGAGAGAGAAGAGGAGAGGAGAGAGAAGAGGGAGGAGAGAGAAGAGAGGAGAGAGGAGAGAGAAGAGAGGAGAGAGAAGAGAGAGGAGAGAGAGAGGAGAGAGAGTAGAGAGAGGAGAGAGAGAAGAGAGGAGAGAGAGAGAGAGGAGAGAGAGAAGAGAGACATAATAGGTCCATGAGTATTGGCACAAGTTAATATGGTTCATGAAGGGAAGCCTATTAGCTGAGACAGACAGGAGAGGAGAGCTCACCAGGAAGTCAGTCAGCTGCTGCACATTATCAACCCATGCTGAGACAGTAACACTTTTTCAACAGTCCACTTTCACCTGGCATTACTAAGGAATTATATGGTAAAATGGCTACTTTTGAGTACCTACTAGAAATAATTCATAAAAATTGGTAACAACTTGTTACTAAATGGTATAGCTATGCTCGTGTGTTCAATCTCAAATAAACAATAGGTTAATTAGAGCTAATTATTATGTAATTACATATGAAAATACCAAGTAAATATCAGACCATGAGATAAAGTGTCTTCCCATGTTGCTTCTAGACACTGATCATTCTCCCCCAAATAGTCTCAGTTAAGATTGGAGGCAGAAATACTGATCCTAGATCAGTCCCTACGAAGCAGGTTCTACCCTGACTGTGGCATTTCTCTCACCTCCTGTAGCATGTCCGAGGCCTCGATGGAGCGGGACACCACTAGTTTGGACGTCTCCTGTACCTCTCCCCCTAACAGAAACTCATCCAGGATGAAGTAGGCCTTTTCAAAGTTAAAGATGATGTCCAGCTCACACACCTGCATGGGGAGAGGAAGAAGAAATCACCCAAGGTTCAAGAGGTACTGTCCAGTCTAGCAGGAATCATTTTACTGTGTGTTAAATAATATATACTATGCAGGCAGTGCAGTTTCAGTCATAGTTTGGGAAGAAATAGGTTGAATCAGAAGGGAAGGAAATGGGAGGAAAAGAGAGAGAAATACACTACCGTTCAAAAGTTTGGGGTCACTTAGAAATGTCCTTGTTTTTGAAAGAAAGCAATTTTTTTGTCCATTAAAATAACATAAAATTGATCCGAAATACAGTGTAGATATTGTTCATGTTAATCCAACCATCAGTCCTGTGTTCCCATGGGGCGGCACACAATTGGCCCAGCGTCGTCCAGGGTAGGGGAGGGAATGGCCGGCAGGGATCTAGCTCAGTTGGTAGAGCATGGCATTTACAACGCCAGGGTTGTGGGTTCGATTCCCACGGGGGGCCAGTATATAAAATAATGTATGCACTCACCAACTGTAAGTCGCTCTGGATAAGAGCGTCTGCTCTTATCCAGAGCAGACGCTCTTATCCAAGTTTATCATTTTAAAAAGGCTAATTGATCATTAGAAAACCCTTTTGCAATTATGTTAGCACAGCTGAAAACTGTTGTGCTGATTAAAGAAGCAATACAACTGGCCTTCTTGAGACTAGTTGAGTATCTGGAGCATCAGCAATTGTGGGTTCGATTACAGGCTCAAAATGGCAAGAAAACAAATAACTTTCTTCTGAAACTCGTCAGTCTATTATTTTTCTGAGAAATGAAGGCTATTCCATGCGAGAAATTGCCAAGAAACTGAAGATCTCGTAAAAAGCTGTGTACTACTCCCTTCACAGAACAGCGCAAACTGGCTCTAACCAGAATAGAAAGAGGAGTGGGAGGCCCCGGTGCACAACTGAGCAAGAGGACAAATACATTAGAGTGTCTAGTTTGAGAAACAGACGCCTCACAGGTCCTCAATTGGCAGCTTCATTAAATAGTGCCCGCAAAACACCAGTCTCAACGTCAACAGTGAAGAGGCGACACACAGTTGATGTCGGAAGTTTACATACACTTAGGTTGGAGTCATTAAAACTCGTTTTTCAACCACTCCACAGATTTCTTGTTAACAAACTATAGTTTTGCCATTCGGTTAGGACATCTACTTTGTGCATGACACAAGTAATTTTTCCAACAATTGTTTACAGACAGATTATTTCACTTATAATTCACTGTATCACAATTCCAGTGGGTCAAACGTTTACATACACTAAGTTGACTGTGCCTTTAAACAGCTTGGAAAATTCCAGAAAATGATGTCATGGCTTTAGAAGCTTCTGATAGGCTAATTCACATCATTTGAGTCAATTGGAGGTGTACCTGTGGATGTATTTCAAGGCCTACCTTCAAACTCAGTGTCTCTTTGCTTGACATCATGGAAAATCAAAAGAAATCAGCCAAGACCTCAGAAAAAAAAATGTGTAGACCTCCACAAGTCTGGTTCATCCTTGGGAGCAATTTCCAAATGCCTGAAGGTACCACGTTCATCTGTACAAACAATAGTACGCAAGTATAAACACCATGGGACCACGCAGCCGTCATACCGCTCAGGAAGGAGACGCGTTCTGTCTCCTAGAGATGAATGTACTTTGGTGCGAAAAGTGCAAATCAATCCAAGAACAACAGCAAAGGACCTTGTGAAGATGCTGGAGGAAACATGTACAAAAGTATCTATATCCACAGTAAAACGAGTCCTATATCGACATAACCTGAAAGGCCGCTCAGCAAGGAAGAAGCCACTGCTCCAAAACCGCCATTAAAAAGCCAGACTACGGTTTGCAACTGCACATGGGGACAAAGATTGTAACTTTTGGAGAAATGTCCTCTGGTCTGATGAAACAAAAATAGAACTGTTTGGCCAAAATGACCATCGTTATGTTTGGAGGAAAAAGGGGGTTGCTTGCAAGCCGAAGAACACCATCCCAACCGTGAAGCACGGGGGTGGCAGCATCATGCTGTGGGGGTGCTTTGCTGCAGGAGGGACTGGTGCACTTCACAAAATAGATGGCATCATGAGGAAGGAAAATTATGTGGATATATTGAAGCAACATCTCAAGACATCAGTCAGGAAGTTAAAGCTTGGTCGCAAATGGGTCTTCCAAATGGACAATGACCCCAAGCATACTTCCAAAGTTGTGGCAAAATGGCTTAAGGACAACAAAGTCAAGGTATTGGAGTGGCCATCACAAAGCCCTGACCTCAATCCTATAGAACATTTGTGGGCAGAACTGAAAAAGTGTGTGCGAGCAAGGAGGCAGACAAACCTGACTCAGTTACACCAGCTCTGTCAGGAGGAATGGGCCAAAATCCACCCAACTTATTGTGGAAGGCTACCCAAAACATTTGACCCAAGTTAAACAATTTAAAGGCAATGCTACCAAATACTAATTGAGTGTATGTAAACTTCTGACCCACTGGGAATGTGATAAAAAATAAAAAAGCTGAAATAAATCATTCTCTCTACTATTATTCTGACATTTCACATTCTTAAAATAAAGTGGTGATCCTAACTGACCTAAGACAGGGAATTTGTAGTAGGATTAAATGTCAGGAATTGTGAAAAACTGAGTTTAAATGTATTTGGATAAGGTGCATGTAAACTTCCGACTTCAACGAGAAAGCGAGAGAGAGAGAGAGAGAGAGAGAGAGAGAGAGAGAGAGAGAGAGAGAGAGAGAGAGAGAGAGAGAGAGAGAGAGAGAGAGAGATCAACTGAAATAAAGAGAGTGCTGGGTGAAAGGTGTCCCCTTACGTACGTTGCCAAAGTACTTGTCCAGCAGCTCCACATAGCGATGCAGCACCTCCAAGGCTAGAAGCTCATTCTCCTCAGCATCCAAACCACAGCAGAAATACAGACTGGCATACCTAAAGTACAGAGAGGGGTGGGGCAATACAGTTAGAGTGGTGGTGGTATTCCACTTTGGACTACTTAGAATTTGAGATGCAACCTTAGATAAACAGTAAGCAGTGTGCTCTCCCCTCCCCCTCCCCGCCCTCCTCCCATTTTCACTTCTTGTAGACGATCTTCAGGTCTTTCCAGTGCAGGAAGTTGCAGGAGCGTGGTTTCCGTGCCAACACCATGGTGGTCATTTCCCTGATGATCTTCTTCTTCTCTCGCTCGGGGATGGGCGTGAACCACTTCTGGAGGCGGAGCTTGCCCTGGCGACTGAAGAGGAGCAGGAAACGCATCTACAGGACAAGATGGGTTAGGAGAGCACATGGAGAGAGAAATATAGGGCAGAACGCTGGGTTCCAATATTTATCTTTCCAACCTTCGTTCAGGTAGTTAGGTGAAAGGGTTACACAATTCAGAAATAACAGTATACAGTAAACCAACCCTTTCATGTTAGATCAGGAGTTATCAATGAATAGGGTCAGAATTAATCAATGTTCATACCAAACAATGTGTTTAAAAGGAGTTTTCATATTTAACTACCATAGATCTATTTCAGAGATGAGAAATTGGCTGAAAAACTGGAGAAACAGACACACACACACAGCGAGTCCCTGAACGACTGCCTACGTCTGACTCAAGCTTTATACAAAGGTCCCCTTTATTAAGTTATTGCTATTGACAGTCTATTAAAAAGTAACTCTACTAACCTAACGCTAAACTAACACCATAGTCACATGACAAAGGGAGGTGTAATTGAGAAAAGGCAGAAAGGAAAGAGCGGGACCGGATAAACGGTAAGTCAACCTGAGAAAAGAGCGAGAGAGAGCGAGAGAGCGAGAGAGAGAGCGAGAGAGCGAGAGAGCGAGAGAGCGAGAGAGCGAAAGAGCGAGAGAGAGAGGGGGATGGGATGGAGGTAAGCAGATACCAATCAGGGTTGGTTAGGTTATTTTCTAAATGTAATCCATTACAGTTACCCGTCTAAAATTGCAATCAGTAACATAACTTTTGGATTACCCAAACTCAGTAACGTAATCTGATTACTTTCAGTTACTGTTGGATTATTCTCCCTTTAAGAGGCATTAGAAGAAGACTAAAAGGATCAAATCAAACGCATTTGGTGTTTCATCATAGTGGTTTCTGACTTGTGGTCAGACTCGCTCAGGTGGGACAAACTTGTGCCTTTTTTCAATGCTGAATTGAATGTCATTGAGAAAACAGAAAGTAATCATCTCATTTTTCAAAATTATCTGTAATCTGATTCAAATATGTTTGCTCGTAACGTAACTGATTACAGTTTTTTGGTAATCAGATTACATGTAACTGATTAGATGTAATCAGTTCCTCCCCAACCTCTTTCGTTTAGTGATACTGTTTTATTTCCAAGAGAGTTCAAGAGAGTTGAAAGGAGATGTGTTAGTGCTGTTTAGAGAGTGTTTCCTTGCTTTGTTCAGCTGGATGTCCAATTTGATATTCATTAGAACTAAGCCAATGGGGCAAAGGGCTCTCTGGTTTCATCTTCCTGCCATTGTTGACTTCAGAGTACCACAGCTGACTGGAATATCTGGACAGGCCTTCTCTGAGGATGTGTGTTGTTGTCAACTGTTAAACTGAGCCGGCGACGCCAGCAAAGCCATTCGTTGGCCAGCAAAGCCATACAGAATACATAAATTAATTAAATTAATATAAAATGTGTTTTTTTCTCAACCTTGCACTGCAGATGTGTATTGTTGTTAATGAATGGCAGCAAAACCATTGATATTTCTGGGACTTTTGAGGCAAGGACATTTAGAGAGATATGCAGCGCCTTCAGAAAGTATTCACACCTCTTGACTTTTTCCACATGTTGTTGTGTTACAGGCTGAATTTAAAATGGATTAAATGGAGATTTTGTGTCACTGGCCTACACACAATACCCCATAATGTCAAAGTTGAATCATGTTTTTAGAAACTTTTACAAATTAATTAAACATGTAAAGCTGAAATGTCTTGAGTCAATAAGTATTCAACCCCTTTGTTATAGCAAGCCTAAATATGTCAGGAGTAAAAATTTGCTGAACAAGTCACAATAAGTTGCATGGACTCTGTGTGCAATAATAGTGTTTAATATGGTTTTTGAATGACTACCTCATCTCTGTACCCCACACATACAATTATCTGTAAGGTCCTGCAGTCGAGCAGTGAATTTCAAACACAGATTGAACCACAAAGACCAGGGAGCTTCTCCAATGCCTCACAAAGATGGGCACAATAAAACACACATTGAAGATCCCTTTGAGCACGGTGAAGTTATTACTTACACTTTGGATGGTGTATCAATACACCCAGTCAATACAAAAATACAGATCAAATCAAATGTTATTTGTCACGTGCCAAATACAACTGGTGTAGTTTACCGTGAAATGCTAGCTTACGAACCCTTCCCAACAATGTAGAGTTAAACAAATTAAATAGTAACACAAGAGGAATAAAATAAAATACACAAGAATGGAGCTATATATAGGGAGTACCAGTACCAGATCAGTGTGGAGCTATATACAGGGAGTACCAGATCAATGTGGAGCTATATACAGGGAGTACCAGATCAATGTGGAGCTATATACAGGGAGTACCAGTACCAGATTTCACCATGAGGCCAACTGTGACTTTAAAACAGTTACAGAGGAGTTTAATGGCTGTGATAGGAGAAAACTGAGGATGGATCAAGAACATTGTAGTTACCCCACAATACTAACCTACATGACGGAGTGAAAAGGAGGAAGGCTGTACAGAACACATTTTAAAACATGCATCCTGTTTGCAATAAGGAACTAAAAAAGATTGCAAAAGATGTGGCAAAGAACTTAACTTTATGTCCTGAATACAAAGCGTTATGTTTGGGGCAAATCCAACACAACACATCACTGAGTACCACTCTCCATATTTTCAAGCATGGTGGTGGCTGCATCATGCTTGTCATCAGCAAGGACAAGCCAAATCCTAGTGGAAAACCTGGTTCAGTCTGCTTTCCAACAGACACATTCACCTTTCAGCAGGACAATAACCTAAAACACAAGGCCAAATATACACTGGAGTTGCTTACTGAAAAACAACAGACTTTTCCTGAGTGGCCTACTGACTTAAATCGGCTTGAAAATCTATGGCAAGACTTGAAAATGGCTGTCTAGCAATGATCAACAACCAACGTGAAAAAAAGAATAATGTGCAAATATTGTCCAATCCAGGTGTGCAAAGCTCTTAGAGACTTACCCAGAAAGACTCCCAGCTGTAAAATGAGATTCTAACATGTATTGACTCAGGCATTACTTATGTAAATGAGATATTTATGTATTTAATTATCAATACATTTACTAAAATGTGGGGTATTGTGTGTAGATGGGTCATCTAGGCAAAGGGTGGCAATTTGAAGAATCTCAAATATAAAATATAGTTTGATTTGTTTAACACTTTTTTGGTTACTACATTATTCCATGTGTGTAATTTCATAGTTTTGATGTCTTCACTATTATTCTACAATGTAGAAAATAGTAAAAATAAAGACAAATCCTTGAATAAGTAGGTGTTCTAAAACTTTTGACTGGTAGTCAAATTCAAAATTCAGGCTGTAACACAACAAAATGTGGAATAAGTCAAGGGGTATGAATACTTTCTGAAAACACTGTATTTACAGTTATTGAAAGACAAGGCAGAGTCCCAAATAGGCTATGACGCCTAAGCTGTATAAACCTGTCCAAGGTTTCAACTGCACCAGGGTAGTGCAGAATCACCTGCCAAGCGACAAGGGACGGAACCTGTTCCACAGGAGGAAATACCCCTTACTTCCGACTGTCCCTTCCGCAGAAATACTGTAGCATACCCATTCAAAACACACCAAACATTTAGAATAAACGATGCATTTATATCAAGATATTTATAGTTTATAGAGAGGTCAAACTATAAATGACAAATACACAGTTGAAACGGACTCAGAAATCCTAAACAAACACCTGGCAGCTACAGGTGCAGTCTAGTCACTGTCGGAATAGTCTGACTCATTACTAAATTAGAACAGCGGGTCATGCACCTGAAAAAAACGAAACACAACACCAACTCACCATTTAGAGGATTTTTTTGGGTTCGTTTTTAGTAAATAAAAGTTAGTAAAATAGTTTCACCCTCGCACAGCGTGTCTGACAACTGAAAGAGCGCATAGCTGTCGTTGTTCCTCCAGAATGCTCACTCTGCCTTCCGAACTGAACGTTGGGAAACTCCTCCCTCTTGGACCCTGTGGGGAATAGCCCTGTGGAGGCTACGTCACCAGTTCTCTTTTTCTGGATTGGTTGTGTTCGAAAGGTGTACCGTAGTATAAAAACGGAGGCGATCACTGTACCAGGCTAGGTCTATTAGCCTACTGATGCAAAATGAGCTAAATTAAAAGTGTTTAAAAAAAACATTGCCAGTGTGGCTACTGAGTGGTAGGCTAAAGGTTATTAAGCAGTTTTGCTTAATTGTTTTAGCATTTATAAACTTTTAATGTGCAGGCGTTTCCCAAGATATTTAAAAAAGTAGCCTAAAGAATCAAATGAATGAATGTGTCACCTGACATGGTGTTGTATAGGCTAGTGCGCTTGTTGTTCTTGGGGCAGCACTACACAAAACAAATTAACTAGAAGGCACGTGACCTTTGTCTGTCGCATTTGGACTGGACACAACTCAGCTGGCTTTGGAGAGCAGAGCACTTGAACGTGAAAAGCAATGACTTTCTATCGCAATATCGTCTGGTTTCTTATGATCATGTTGAAATATTAGTCGGTTTTGATGATCATCTGCAATTGTAAGGATATTACTCTTGCTGTAGGCTGTCTGCTCATTTAGATCAATGTATGGCACTACCAGACACACACACACACACACACACACACACACACAACCCCTCTTGTAACTCACATTACAATAGTCCCATTGACAGATGAAGTGCCTTGTCATTTGAGGTTGGCTTCTCCTTCAGTCATACAATAGCTGACCCATTGTATAAGGTGTCACAGAAGAATCCTAGAACTTCAACACAATCAGACGGTTTTAGAGTGCACAGGAGGGTAATGTGGTGTTTGTGTTTTCATGATTTCATTGCAAAGAAGAAGACAATCTACTTCAACTTTGGGGTGGGATTGTTCTGATTTGGTTGCATTAGACAGAGGTGACATGGTGACTTCGTGGATGGATTGATTGATTGGTGTGTTGTGTGTCCCAACAGGAGTGGCTATGAGCACGCAGCTAAACTCATTGTGGCCAAGGAGCTGGATGTGGCCGTGGTAGGAAGCTACTAAAGGTATGGAACCAGAGATTGGTCAAGAAGGCAAACCCACCCTGCCTCTCTATACTGCTGTCATAGTCTACAGAAGCTATCTGGTTTTAAAAAAAAGGCACTACGTTACCGAAACGTTACCGAAACGTTACCGAAACGTTGGTTATTAAGTTTACCCATTCAATTGTTGGGTGCAACTTTCTTTCTTTATTTTGAATAGGCTATAGAAGTATCATGTTTCTGTTTTACCAACATCCCCTCTTTTGTTTGGCCAGGTGGTACAGTTCACATATACCAGGAACAAGGAGAGAGAGAGAGAGAGAGAGAGAGAGAGAGAGAGAGAGAGAGAGAGAGAGAGAAGAGAGAATGTGTGTTTGTGAACTCAGCTATAAAGTTTATGCTGAACTCAGCTTCCATATAAAGAACTACATCTGACCATACTGCTTTATTGTATTACTTTAAATTACTTTTCATTCTAGGAAGTATACGTTCACCATCTGGATATGTCTGAGACACAAGGTCTGGGAGTTTGCTGAATCCTTCCAGATGCTATACCCCACCATCAAAGTGTTGCAGTGCACCGCACAGTCCATTTACACCACACAGTACATTTACTAACCTGCAATACTTCACCATCAGTGTTGCTAGGCTCCACACAGTATATTTACTAACCTGCAATACTTCACCATCAGTGTTGCTAGGCACCACACAGTCCATTTACTAACTACTCTTTTCAAAACTCCACTGTGGAATATTGAAGATATAGGACTTTTAAGAAGCAAAGTGTCATGGTGCTTTCAAGACAACTGGGAACTCGGGGGAAAAAAACTAGGTCAAATCATGACGCCAGTGATTTTCAAGTCGGAAAGTCTGAGCTCTTTTTACACAGTTGTCTTGGACACACTGAAGTCGGAAGTAGAAGATTTCAGAGTTTCCAGTTGTTTTGAACGCGGCATCACTTTCCACATCATGATGCTGTGGCAACTGACTGCTTCTTGAAAGTCCAATATCTTGAAAACTTGACTGCTGACATGCAAACCATTTTGGGACTGAATCAACAGTGGACTAATGAAACAAAAACCAAAAGATAGTTTTTGAATGGATTTTTCCTTTAACTATTGAGGGGGTCAAGCCTGTTTCTCTTTGTTGGTTTAGATGAATAATGCTGGCTGTACAAGAGAGAGGTGAACGATGATGGTCTGGAGAATAACTTTAACACCAACACCTTGGGTAAGACTTTTACTGTCTGCACACACCTTGGGTAAGACTTTTACTGTCTGCACAAAGTCATCTATGATCTGAATAGGTTATCTTCCCTTCAGGAGTGTATGTTCTCGGCCAGAGCCTCATTCCACTACTGAAGAAGAGTAGGGACCCGAGGGTGGTGGGGACACACGCACGCACAGACACACTGGCGCAGTAGACATAACAAACCAATGGTCTGGATATTGCTTGGGGCTATGCCATGGGAGTTTCTGCAATGAAAAATAAATATCTGTCAACATTGGCTCTTTTGTCCATTCTGGCTTGGCCATCTACTGACTAGCACCCTCTCACCCCCTGTTCTCTTCCTCTTTCCCCCAGATAAAGAGTCCTCTGTAGCTCAATTGGTAGAGCATGGCGCTTGTAACGCCAGGGTAATGGGTTCGATCCCCGGGACCACCCATACGTAAACATTTATGCGCACATGACTGTAAGTCGCTTTGGATAAAAGCGTCTGCTAAATGGCATGTTATATTATTATAGCGGTGACATCAGGGGACGTGCTGGTCCAGAATCTCCAGACGGATGACCTCCAGTCTGCCAAAGGTCCCTTTGATGGACCCATGGTCTAGGTAGAAGAGGAGAACAGGGTTCCAGGGAGACCTTGCCTTGGGGGTGCTTGGCTGTGTTACGTCAGTGGCTATAGTAGTTTTATGTACAGCACACTATAAGATTGTATTCATCGCATTTACGTCATTTAGCAGACGCTCTTATCCAGAGCAACTTACACTCAAATAATGTATGAGTGCATACATTATTTTTTATTTTTTCATACTGGCCCCCCCGTTGGAAACGAACCCACAACCCTGGCGTTGCAAGCGCCATGCGCTACCCACTGAGCTACACGGGACCATACAAATCTCAAAGTTGCTTAAGACTGTATTATATTGTATGACATGTTAGATACCTGTGTGATATGATCTAGTTAGTGAGGGAGAATCTCAATTGTATTTCCTTGATTCCTTGCATCCTCTTTTGTTGCTTCGAAACCCATTGGATGAGTTCCGTTCTTCCAAGGTGGGCACCAGTGTGTCTGTGTGTTTAGTATCAGTGGGAAGATGCTCCCATAACATGTTTAATTGATTTTGCTTACATTTACTCATATTTATTTTATTCAATACTAGGGTTGAGCAGAAAATGCCAATACATTCCCTGCTACAGTTAATGCACATTGTAACACTTGCCGAAGGCCAATAGATTACATTACTGCAAACACTAATAACTGTAATGTCAGTGCCTGTGTAATCTCTATTGTGAACAGACTACGTAAACATAAATCTGACCAAATAACACAAGATTTTAGTTCTGGGTTAACCGAGATTAGTGCCTTTGTGTTTCAGATTGGCGGGCAGCCCCGGCCTACCTGCCCCTGGTCTCACAGTTCCCCTGAGGAGGTCTGGTCCTTCATGAATCAGCTGGAGAACCTGGCCCAGGCTGCAAAGCAGCCTCACACACAACCCAGTTTTGAACCAGCTTATTGAAAGATCTCGTGACCCACCGTATCAAGAAAACTAGCATTAGAAGTCGTCTAAAAGCTGTGACCCCAATGGAACCAAACACTCTTACCCAATTCTAATACACAACCCAGTTTTGACCCAATCTATTGACCCAACCGCACCCTATCAACATAGCTAGTATTTTCCAGTCTCAAGCTGTGAAACCAATGGAATCAAACACACACAACCATTTGATAAACTCTTTCTTACCTAAAGAACCAATTCTAATACTAGCTGAATGATTCAGCTCTTACACTGAACAAAAATATAAACACAACATGCAAAAATGTAAGAGATTTTACTGAGTTACAGTTCATATAAGGAAATCAGTCAATTGAAATAAATTCATTAGGCCCTAATCTATGGATTTCACATGACTGGGAATACAGATATGCATATGTTGGTCACAGATACCTTTAAAAAAAAAGTAGGGGCATATAATAATAATAATAATAATAATAATAATAATAATAATAATGCCATTTAGCAGACGCTTTTATCCAAAGCGACTTACAGTCATGCGTGCATACATTTTTTTGTGTATGGGTGGTCCCGGGGATCGAACCCACTACCTTGGCGTTACAAGCGCCGTGCTCTACCAGCTGAGCTACAGAGGACCATACGGCATGGATCAGAAAAGCTGTCAGTATCTGGTGTGACCACCATTTGCCTCATGCAGTGCGACATCTCCTACACATAGAGTTGATCAGGCTGTTGCCTGTCGAATGTCCCACTCCTCTTCAATGGCTGTGCAAAGTTGCTTGATATTGGCGGGAACTGGAACATGCTGTCGTACACGTCGATCCAGAGCATCCCAAAGATGCTCAATGGGTGACATGTCTGGTGAGTATGCAGGCCATGGAAGAACTGGGACATTTTCAGCTTCCAGGAATTTTGTACAGATCCTTGCGACATGGGGCAGTGCATTATCATGCTGAAACATGAGGTGATGGCGGCGGATGAATGGCACATCAATGGACCTCAGCATCTCGTCATGGTATCTCTGCATTAGAATTGCCTTGATAAAATGCAATTGTGTTCGTTGTCCGTAGCTTATGCCTGCTCATACCATAACCCCACCGCCCCACTCTGTTCACAAGGTTGACATCAGCAAACTACTCGCCCACACGACGCCATCCACCCAGTTGAAACCGAGATGAATCCATGAAGAGCACACATCTCCAGCGTGCCAGTGGCCATCGAAGGTGAGCCTTTGTCTACTGAAGTCGGTTACAACACCAAACTGCAGTCAGGTCAAGACCCTGGTGAGGACGACGAGCACGCACGTGAGCTTCCCTGAGACGGTTTCTTGTGCAGAAATTATTCGGTTGCGCTAACCCAATTTTGTAAGCTGTCCGGGTGGCTGGTCTCAGGTGAAGAAGCCGGATGTGGAGGTCCTGGGCTGGCGTGGTTACAGGATCTCTAGTGGCACAGCTAGCACTGCGATGCTGAGCCTTAGACCACTGCGCCACTCGGGAGGACACAGATTAACATTAAATTCTCTGGCAACAGCTCTGTTGGACATTCCTGCATTCAGCATGCCAATTGCATGCTCCCTCAAAACATCTGTAGCATTATGTTGTGACAAAACTGCACATTATAGAGTGGGCTTTTGTCCCCAGCACAAGGTGCACCTGTAATGATCATGT
Source organism: Coregonus clupeaformis (assembly GCF_020615455.1). Lineage (NCBI taxonomy): Eukaryota > Metazoa > Chordata > Actinopteri > Salmoniformes > Salmonidae > Coregonus > Coregonus clupeaformis. Next base: position 55,496,630 of record NC_059212.1, read on the forward strand.
TGTTTAATCAGCTTCTTGATATGCCACACCTGTCAGGTGGATGGATTATCTTGGCAAAGGAGAAATGCTCAGTAATAGGCATGTAAACATTTGTGCAATATTTGTTTGAGAAATAAGCTTTTTGTTCGTATGAAAAATGTCTGGAATCTTTTATTTCAGCTCATGAAACATGGGACCAACACTTTACATGTTCCGTTTGTATTTTTGTTCAGTGTAGAATCCCAACTTCCATTTACAGTGGGGGGAAAAAGTATTTAGTCAGCCACCAATTGTGCAAGTTCTCCCACTTAAAAAGATGAGAGAGGCCTGTAATTTTCATCATAGGTACACGTCAACTATGACAGACAAAATGAGAATTTTTTTCTCCAGAAAATCACATTGTAGGATTTTTTATTAATTTATTTGAAAATTATGGTGGAAAATAAGTATTTGGTCAATAACAAAAGTTTCTCAATACTTTGTTATATACCCTTTGTTGGCAATGACACAGGTCAAACGTTTTCTGTAAGTCTTCACAAGGTTTTCACACACTGTTGCTGGTATTTGGCCCATTCCTCCATGCAGATCTCCTCTAGAGCAGTGATGTTTTGGGGCTGTCGCTGGGCAACACGGACTTTCAATTCCCTCCAAAGATTTTCTATGGGGTTGAGATCTGGAGACTGGCTAGGCCACTCCAGGACCTTGAAATGCTTCTTACGAAGCCACTCCTTCGTTGCCCGGGCGGTGTGTTTGGGATCATTGTCATGCTGAAAGACCCAGCCACGTTTCATCTTCAATGCCCTTGCTGATGGAAGGAGGTTTTCACTCAAAATCTCACGATACATGGCCCCATTCATTCTTTCCTTTACACAGATCAGTCATCCTGGTCCCTTTGCAGAAAAACAGCCCCAAAGCGTGATGTTTCCACCCCCATGCTTCACAGTAGGTATGGTGTTCTTTGGATGCAACTCAGCATTCTTTGTCCTCCAAACACGACGAGTTGAGTTTTTACCAAAAAGTTCTATTTTGGTTTCATCTGACCATATGACATTCTCCCAATCCTCTTCTGGATCATCCAAATGCACTCTAGCAAACTTCAGACGGGCCTGGACATGTACTGGCTTAAGCAGGGGGACACGTCTGGCACTGCAGGATTTGAGTCCCTGGCGGCGTAGTGTGTTACTGATGGTAGGCTTTGTTACTTTGGTCCCAGCTCCCTGCAGGTCATTCACTAGGTCCCCCCGTCTGGTTCTGGGATTTTTGCTCACCGTTCTTGTGATCATTTTGACCCCACGGGGTGAGTTCTTGCGTGGAGCCCCAGATTGAGGGAGATTATCAGTGGTCTTGTATGTCTTCCATTTCCTAATAATTGCTCCTACAGTTGATTTCTTCAAACCAAGCTGCTTACCTATTGCAGATTCAGTCTTCCCAGCCTGGTGCAGGTCTACAATTTTGTTTCTGGTGTCCTTTGACAGCTCTTTGGTCTTGGCCATAGTGGAGTTTGGAGTGTGACTGTTTGAGGTTGTGGACAGGTTTCTTTTTTTACTGATAACAAGTTCAAACAGGTGCCATTTTCCTCAATTTGTGTACCTATGATAAAAATTACAGGCCTCTCTCATCTTTTTAAGTGGGAGAACATGCACAATTGGTGGCTGACTAAATACTTTTTTCCCCCACTGTAAGTCAAATGTTCACTTCAGTCATGCATTGATGTAAATGGGATTCACCCCTTGGTACTTTTCAGTGTGTTAAGGAAATGTAAGGCTTCATTCAGTATGTGACCAACAGCCATGGGCAATGAGAGGTGGTAGATAGCTCATTCATGATTGCTCATTTGACTCTTAAGCTAGAATCCTAGCTGAGGGATGGGCCTGGAGAAATGTAACCACTCAAATTCATAGACAGCTATGGATGCAAGGACTGACCATCCAGGATATCAACATTTAATTTATAACCATGTTGAGGCTATAGTGTTTGTTGACAAAAATGAGTAAAACAAGCGTATATTTTGTGTTCTGATGGAGCACGACAGCTGAACTAAAGCTCATGAGACATTTACAACTTATGTTCTTTAAGAATCAATGGGTAAAAATAAGTCACAAAAAATGGATGTAGCAACTAAGGATTCTAGCTTTAAGTATCCCTAACCTGTCCTCATTGTCTTTCATTGGTAATAAAGACCTTGGCCTTAAACACAGATTGTGTATATCCCTGTCTGAAACTTTCAGGACACAAGCGCAGACTTGTGAATTCAACGATTGTGTAGCTAGTGTTAGCCTGAAGGACAAGAAATAAAACCTCAATATTCAAGATTTTTTATTTATTTTTGTAGCAATCCACATTTGCTGTTTTGTTTTGTTTTTAATCATTCATTCTCATTTTTATACAGTATTGAAACCCCCCCCCCTCCCAAAAAAAAAGTGGTGCATTCACATCTTTCCCAAGGGATTCTTTAAGGTTGATCTCTACAAGGGTGAAACGGTGAAAAGCTGGAATCCATCCATGTTGAAATTCTCACAGGGAGCAAGAGGAGTAGTTGGCCTGATAAAAAAAAAAAAAAGTACAACACTTCATGTATTGTTTTTTTGTGTGTATGTTTTTTGTGCCATTTGCTTCTGTGTTTTGTCATTTTTGTAAAGGGAGGAGTCAGCTTCCCAGCATTTATCTTTTAAAAGGAACTTCCCAGTCCATGCGCACAACACTCCCCCCAAAAAAAACCTCCCCTCAATCCATTTATCTCCTCTCCCACAACGCTCCTCTCCTCCTCTTATGCAACGTAGGTGTAGACTTTGCATCTTATGCAACGTAGGTGTAGACTTTGCGGTCCTCAGGCGTCCGTGCCAAGTATTCTCTCTCTATTAGTCCTTCAATGCGCTTCTTAATGACCACGGGACTGGGGAGAAACCGGGCCCTCAGCTGCTGGGTAACCTGGAGAGATAAGTACAATAATACTATTAGAATCTACACTATCGTGTCTCTGTTTCAACAGATTGTGCTGAAATGTCCTGTACTGAAATATGTGCCGAAATATCCAAGTTCTGAGGAATTGTGTATTTTCATGAAAAACCAAAGTCCATCCTCCACCCTTTCTCCATCGTGACCCCAGAAACCGATAAGTGGTCGAGTAGATGGATGTCAATTCGTTAGTAGGCGAACGGAAGAGTGTCCTCCCCTCCTCTATAGCTGCCGTTCATTGGAGGAGAGTCATGGGTATCCTACAAGTCTTTATTGGAAAGGTTTTGAAATCTGCCACACCCACTTTGAATCAGCTGTTGTTTTGTGGGAGGAGAAAAGCATGCATACGTTTAAAAACAATATGCTACTTATCGTTTTAGCTATAAAATGCCTTGCACAACCAACTTCATTTGTTTTTATCACTTTACACATTTATTTTGGGATCCACCCCTGTAAACGGAATTTGACTGATGACGCACGAGAGAAGGAGCTTCTCATATCATACAAGCGCATTTTTGTCCACTTTCTCTCTCCTCAATAAACTTTGACCTTTTTCAATAGGAGGCGAGAGACGACGCAGGAGTTGAGCAAATCCAATGGAGAAAAGGCCCAGGACTAAGCTTATTCTGTGTCCAGGAAACAACCCATTTATGTCTATGATAGTTAAGGCCGCACCCACCTCTGCTACCAGGACGTTAAGGCCGCACCCACCTCTGCTACCAGGACGTTAAGGCCGCACCCACCTCTGCTACCAGGACGTTAAGGCCGCACCCACCTCTGCTACCAGGACGTTAAGGCCACACCCACCTCTGCTACCAGGACGTTAAGGCCACACCCACCTCTGCTACCAGGACGTTAAGGCCACACCCACCTCTGCTACCAGGACGTTAAGGCCACACCCACCTCTGCTACCAGGACGTTAAGGCCACACCCACCTCTGCTACCAGGACGTTAAGGCCACACCCACCTCTGCTACCAGGACGTTGTGCTGCATCCTCTTCCTGGACTTCATGATGCGGACTATGGCCGCCTCGATCTCATGCTTCCTGTCGTCGTCCACCTTTTGCCGTGTTTCCTTCCTCTCAGGGTCCGACTCGCCCTGCTTAGCAGCAACTGGAGGGAGGGAGAGAGAGACAGGAACCTCAGTACAGGGAGGGAGGGAGAGAGAGACAGCAACCTCCCTCAGTACAGGGAGGGAGGGAGAGAGAGACAGCAACCTCCCTCAGTACAGGGAGGGAGGGAGAGAGAGACAGCAACCTCCCTCAGTACAGGGAAGGAGGGGGGGGGGGCAACCTCCCTCAGTACACGGAGGGAGGGGGGGCAACCTCAGTACACGGGGGGGAACCTCAGTACACGGAGGGAGGGGGGGGGCAACCTCAGTACACGGAGGGAGGGAGAGCAACCTCAGCAGAGGGCCACGTTCAGTAGCCAAACATTGCAGATAGAAATGCCACAAATAGAGCCAATTATTTTGCAAAACTCGACATGTAAGAGGCATATTTGTTCTAAATAGCATATTTCTATCTGTGTGTCCTGCTGAACGCACCTCAGGTCATCAGGGCAAAATCAAAGGTCAACATTCACAGAGGTTAAATGAGCAATAGTAGAAGTTGACCCTAACTGTGACCACCATATGTGAATTGATTGCCCCCCATTTATCCTCAGAGTTTGTACTGCTTGGTGACCTAAATTGGGATATGCTTAACACCCCGGCCATCCTACAATCCAAGCTAGATGCCCTCAACCTCACGCAAATTATCAACGAACCTACCAGGTACAACCCTAAATCCGTAAACATGGGTACCCTCATAGATATCATCCTGACTAACATACCCTCTAAATACACCTCAGCTGTCTTCAACCAGGATCTCAGCGATCACTGCCTTATTGCCTGCGTCCGTAACGGGTCCGCGGTCAAACGACCACCCCTCATCACTGTCAAACGCTCCCTAAAACACTTTAGCGAGCAGGCCTTCCTAATTGACCTGGCCCAGGTATCCTGGATGGATATAGATCTCATTCCGTCAGTAGAGGATGCCTGGTTGTTCCTTAAAAGTAATTTCCTCTCAATCTTAAATAAACATGCCCCATTCAAAAATACAGAACTAAGAACCGATATAGCCCCTGGTTCTCCTCAGACTTGACTGCCCTTGACCAGCACAAAAACATCCTGTGGCGTACAGCATTAGCATCAAATAGCCCCCGCGATATGCAACTTTTCAGGGAAGTTAGGAACCAATATACACAAGCAGTCAGGAAAGCAAAGGCTAACTTTTTCAAACAGAAATTTGCATCCTGTAGCACTAACTCCAAAAAGTTTTGGGACACTGTAAAGTCCATGGAGAATAAGAGCACTTCCTCCCAGCTGCCCACTGCACTGAGGCTAGGAAACACTATCACCACCGATAAATCTACAATAATTGAGAATTTCAACAAGCATTTTGCTACGGCTGGCCATGCTTTCCATCTGGCTACCACTAACCCGGCCACCAACTCTGCACCCTCTGCTGCAACTTGCCCATGCCCCCCCGCTTCTCCTTCACACAAATTCAGACAGCTGATGTTTTGAAAGCGCTGCAAAATCTGGACCCCTACAAATCAGCTGGGCTAGACAATCTGGACCCTTTCTTTCTAAAACTAGCCGCGAAATTGTCGCAACCCCTATTACTAGTCTGTTCAACCTCTCTTTCATAACGTCTGAGATCCCCAGAGATTGGAAAGCTGCCGCGGTCATCCCCCTCTTCAAAGGGGGTGACACTCTAGATCCAAACTGCTACAGACCTATATCCATCCTGCCCTGCCTTTCGAAAGTATTTGAAAGCCAAGTTAACAAACAGATCACCGACCATTTCGAATACCACCGTACCTTCTCCGCTATGCAATCCGGTTTCCGAGCTGGTCACGGGTGCACTTCAGCCACGCTCAAGGTCCTAAACGATATTATAACCGCGATTGATAATAGACAGTACTGTGCAGCAGTCTTCATCGACCTGGCCAAGGCTTTCGACTCTGTCAACCACCGCATTCTTATTGGCAGACTAAATAGCCTTGGTTTCTCAAATGACTGCCTCGCCTGGTTCACCAACTACTTCTCAGATAGAGTTCAGTGTGTCAAATCGGAGGGCCTGTTGTCTGGACCTATGGCAGTCTCTATGGGGGGTGCCACAGGGTTCAATTCTTGGGCCGACACTTTTCTCCGTGTATATCAATGATGTCGCTCTTGCTGCTGGTGACTCTCAGATCCACCTCTACGCAGATGACACCATTTTGTATACATCTGGCCCTTCATTGGACACTGTGTTAACAAGCCTCCAAACGAGCTTCAATGCCATACAACAATCCTTCAGTAGCCTCCAACTGCTCTTAAACACTAGTAAAACTAAATGCATGCTTTTCAATCGAACGCTGCTGGCACCCGCCCACCCGGCTAGAATCACCACTCTCGACGGGTCTGACCTAGAGTATGCGGACAACTACAAATACCTAGGTGTCTGGTTAGACTGTAAACTCAACTTCCAGACTCACATAAAGAATCTCCAATCCAAAGTTAAATCTAGAATCGGCTTCCCTATTTCGCAACAAAGCCTCCTTCACTCATGCTGCCAAACATGCCCTCGTAAAACTGACTATCCTACCGATCCTTGACTTCGGCGATGTCATTTACAAAATAGCCTCCAACACTCTACTCAGCAAATTGGATGTAGTCTATCACAGTGCCATCCGTTTTGTCTCCAAAGCCCCATACACTACCCACCACTGTGACCTGTACGCTCTTGTTGGCTGGTCCTCACTACATGTTCGTGCGTCAAACCCACTGGCTCCAGGCCATCTATAAATCACTGCTAGGCAAATCCCCGCCTTATCTTAGCTCATTGGTCACCATAGCAGCACCCACCCGTAGTCTGCGCTCCAGCAGGTATATCTCACTGGTCATTCCCAAAGCCAACACCTCCTTTGGCCACCATTCCTTCCAGTTCTCTGCTGCCAATGACTGGAACAAATTGCAAAAATCTCTGAAGCTGGAGACTCTTATCTCCCTCAATAACTTTAAGCATCAGTTGTCAGAGCACCTTACCGATCACTGCACCTGTACACAGCCCATCTGAAATTAGCCCACCCAACTACCTCATCCCTATATTGTTATTTATTTTGCTCTTTTGCACCCCAGTATCTCTATTTGCACATAATCTCTTGCACATCTAGCATTCCAGTGTTAATACTATTGTAATTATTCTGCACTATAGCCTATTTATTGCCTTACCTCCATAACTTGCTACATTTGCACACACTGTATATATATTTTCTGTTGTATTTTTGACTTTATGTTTTTTACCCCATATGTAACTCTGTTGTTTTTATTGCACTGCTTTGCTTTATCTTGGCCAGGTCGCAGTTGTAAATGAGAACCTGTTCTCAACTGGCTTACCTGGTTAAATAAAGGTGAAATAAAAAAAACTACATAAGCCTGCAGCTCCCCAGACCAGAGTGGGAGACCACTGTGATATGGGTCCTTTTATGATTTATAAAACCCATCTCATTAGACTAACAAAGACAGACAGACAGACTACACACACTCACCTGTCTGTATTTTGACTCTGTGCAGCTTAGAGGTAAACTGATCGTTGACTGTAAACACGTGGCCGTTCTCAATCTCCTTGGACTTGGGCTCCTTGGTGAGGACGCGCTGGGTGGGCTTCCCGCAGGCCAGCGACTGAAGCGCTCGCACCAGCTCCCTCTCCGGTATGTCTGTCTCCTGCTGGATCTCCTACAGTGGGGGAAGAGGGAAGGAGAGGGAGGAGGAGAGAGAGGGGGGGTGAAAGAGAAAGGGGGAGAGAGCGTAAAGGAGGAGGAGAGGGAGTGAAAGAGAAAGGGAAGCAGAGAACGGAGAGGAGGAAAGAAGATTTGTTTTCCCACTTGCCACCTTTATCTGTGAATTCTAACACTTCCATGTGATTTAGACTGACAAGCCTGTACCTGTGTCTGGCTCTTACCTCGAACGTGGACTTTTCTCTGTTGTTGAAGAGTATGAGGATGGTCATCTGGAAGGTTGACACCTGCAGTATGTGTTTCCTGGTGTTAGAGCCCGTCACCTGGGCCCCTCCCACTCCTACCTCCGAACCATCCTCCTGAAGAGAGAGAGACAGAGAGAGTGACAGAGTGGAGACAGGTAGAAAGAGGTGGAGAAGGGTTAAGAGAAGAAAGGGAGAGTGGAGAGAGATGAAGAGAAGGATAAATGTTTTTAAAAGTTCAGCGTTTAACATACAACAGCTTAGGAAAGCTACAATTCATGTCATTCTGAGTAGGCCCTCCATCCCTTATTGCAGGCAGGGCCCTTTACCTTCTTGATGGGGCCGTGGAAGGTTGCGTTGAGGTCGGCTGAGCCCATGTGGTGCTGAAGGGTCAACTGTCTGCCGCTGTGTTTGGCCAAGTAGAACCTAACAGAAGATGTCGTCACTAAGTTAATGCCACAAGAATATACAGTACCAGTCAAAAGTTTGGACACACCTACTCATTCAAGGGTTTTTCTATCATTTTACATTGTAGAATAATAGTGAAGACATCACAACTATGAAATAACACATATGGAGTCATGTGGTAACCAAAAAAAAAGTGTTAAACAAATCAAAATATATTTTATATTTGAGATTCTTCAAATAGCCACCCTTTGCCTTGATGACAGCTTTGCACACTTGGTATTCTCTCAACCAGCTTCACCTGGAATGCTTTTCCAACAGTCTTGGAGTTCCTTCATATGCTGAGCACTTGTTGGCTGTTTTTCCTTCACTCTGCCGTCCGACTCATCCCAAACCATCTCAATTGGGTTGAGGTCGGGGTATTGTGGACGCCAGGTCATCTGATGCAGCACTCCATATCTTGGTAAAATAGCCCTTACACAGCCTGGAGGTGTGTTGGGTCATTGTCCTGTTGAAAAACAAATGATAGTTCCACTAAGCCCTAACCAGATGGGATGGCGTATTGCGGCAGAATGCTGTGGTAGCCATGCTGGTTAAGTGTGCATTGAATTCTAAATAAATCACAGACAGTATCACCAGCAAAGCACCCCCACACCATAACACCACCTCCTCCATGCTTTACGGTGGGAACTACACACGCAGAGATCATCCATTCACCCACACCGCGTCTCACAAAGACATGGTGGTTGGAACCAAAAATCTCAAATTTGGACTCCAGACCAAAGGACACATTTCCACCGGTCTAATGTCCATTGCTCGTGTTTCTTGGCCCAAGCAGGTCTCTTCTTATTATTGGTGTCCGTTAAGTAGTGGTTTCTTTGCAGCAATTCGACCCACGAAGGCCTGATTCACATAGTCCCCTCTGAACAGTTGATGTTGAGATGTGTCTGTGATGAACTCTGTGAAGCATTTATTTGGGCTGCAATTTCTGAGGCTGGTAAATAACTCTAATGAACTTATCTTCTGCAGCAGAGGTAACTCTGGCTCTTCAAATCCTGTGGCGGTCCTCATGAGAGCCAGTTTCATCATAGCGCTTGATGGTTTTTGCGACTGCACTTGAAGAAACGTTCAAAGTTCTTGACATTTTCCGGATTGACTGACCTTCATGTCTTAAAGTAATAATGGACTGTCATTTCTCTTTGCTTATTTGACCTGTTCTTGCCATAATATGGACTTGGTCTTTTACCAAATAGGGCTATGTTCTGTATACCCCCCTTACCTTGTCACAACACAACTGATTGGCTCAAATGCATTAAGAAGGAAAGAAATTCCACAAATTAAACTTTTAAGAAGGCACACCTGTTAATTGAAATGCATTCCAGGTGACTACCTCATGAAGCTGGTTGAGAGAATGCCAAGAGTGTGCAAAGCTGTCATCAAGGCAAAGGATGGCTAGCTGAAGAATCTCAAATATAAAATATATTTTGATTTGTTTAACACTTGTTTGGGTACTACATGATTCCATATGTGTTATTTCATAGTTCTGATGTCTTCACTATTATTCTACAATGTAAAAAATAGTAAAAATAAATAAAAACCCTTGAATGTGTAGGTGTCCAAACTTTTGACTGGTAGTGTATATTAAAAATGGACTGCACTGTGTAAGACAAATCTAATAGATAACAGATCCATCGATGAGGCTCAGAGGATGGCTCGTACCTTCTGAAGACCTCGAAGGCGTGTCTGGGGGAGGGGGGGATGGTGCATTTGGGCGTGGCCGACTGTGTGGGCCAATAGCCAGTGGTGAGCACTCTTACTGTGAGGTCGACGCCCCCTAGAGACACCTGGGAGAAATGGCAGTCACAGTCACAATGTGAAAAGGAGAACCAAGACACAAAACAGGAGTCCAGGGTTTATTACAAAGAAACAAGAGATCAGACATGTTTTATATCAATGGCAGTTTTTCTTTGATGGAAATAGTAATTTTTATAATATCTTATACCTGTGGACTGTTTGGGGTGTGTGTTGACAATGTGGACTGTTTGGGGTGTGTGTTGACAATGTCGACTGTTTGGGGTGTGTGTTGACAATGTGGACTGTTTGGGGTGTGTGTTGACAATGTGGACTGTTTGGGGTGTGTGTTGACAATGTGGACTGTTTGGGGTGTGTGTTGACAATGTGGACTGTTAGGGGTGTGTGTTGACAATGTGGACTGTTAGGGGTGTGTGTTGACAATGTGGACTGTTAGGGGTGTGTGTTGACAATGTGGACTGTTAGGGTGTGTGTTGACAATGTGGACTGTTAGGGGTGTGTGTTGACAATGTGGACTGTTAGGGGTGTGTGTTGACAATGTGGACTGTTAGGGGTGTGTGTTGACAATGTGGACTGTTAGGGGTGTGTGTTGACAATGTGGACTGTTAGGGGTGTGTGTTGACAATGTGGACTGTTAGGGGTGTGTGTTATGAGTGGAGCGGTATAACACCGTCTTACCCCCGTGGACTGTAGGTGTTGTCTGAACTCGTCCATGGTGGTGTTGGAGATGCTCATGTCTCTGAACATCCCTTCCAGTTTAGAGGTGAACTGACAGCCACACTCGGTCTACACAGAGAAGACAGCACAGCGAGTCACAGCACAGCGAGTCACAGCACAGCGAGTCACACAGCACAGCGAGTCACACAGCACAGCGAGTCACACAGCACAGCGAGTCACACAGCACAGCGAGTCACAGCACAGCGAGTCACACAGCACAGCGAGTCACAGCACAGCGAGTCACAGCACAGCGAGTCACAGCACAGCGAGTCACAGCACAGCGAGTCACAGCACAGCGAGTCACACAGCACAGCGAGTCACAGCACAGCGAGTCACACAGCACAGCGAGTCACAGCACAGCGAGTCACACAGCACAGCGAGTCACACAGCACAGCGAGTCACACAGCACAGCGAGTCACACAGCACAGCGAGTCACACAGCACAGCGAGTCACACAGCACAGCGAGTCACAGCACAGCGAGTCACACAGCACAGCGAGTCACAGCACAGCGAGTCACACAGCACAGCGAGTCACAGCGCGAGTCACACAGCACAGCGAGTCACACAGCGAGTCACACAGCACAGCGAGTCACACAGCACAGCGAGTCACACAGCACAGCGAGTCACACAGCACAGCGAGTCACACAGCACAGCGAGTCACACAGCACAGTGAGTCACACAGCACAGCGAGTCACAGCACAGCGAGTCACACAGCACAGCGAGTCACACAGCACAGCGAGTCACACAGCACAGCGAGTCACAGCACAGCGAGTCACACAGCACAGCGAGTCACACAGCACAGCGAGTCACACAGCACAGCGAGTCACACAGCACAGCGAGTCACACAGCACAGCGAGTCACACAGCACAGCGAGTCACACAGCACAGCGAGTCACACAGCACAGCGAGTCACACAGCACAGCGAGTCACACAGGTTTAGGGATGGGACCAGCACAATATGGAAAACCAGGTCAAACGGCTACCGGTCCATTCTAATGCTTAGATAGAGATGTAAGATAGTCAAGAACATCCTAAATTCCTGATTAATAATAAAAAAAAGTAATAATGTAACTAAAATCAAATTAATTAGTAATATATTAGATTTCAAATGCCAATGTCTAATTGACAGCAGACTTGACTCGCCCTCTCCTCACCTTGAGCTTGGAGATCATATTCTTCTCAGAGTCGTCAGAGACGCTCTTGTTGGTGAGCAGCCTCCTGGCTAGGTGCTGTTTGTAGTATCTCTCAAACACATCCTTCTCCTGCATGAACCGGAACAGCACCATGGCCTTGTCCAGGATGGACTCCACCTCCTGCTCTGTCAGCTGGAGACCCAGACAGACAGACAGACAGTTAGGATACTGGTTTGAATAGTTTCCCTTTATTCTCAATAAAATAGTGTTTTTATGTTAATGATCCAAAAAGGACTTGAGAAAAAAGTGTGGTTCTGGCCAGAGCCACGTCTGTATGTGGTTCCGGCCAGAGCTAGTGCACTATGCGGAGGGCAGGGTACCACATGAGATTAGTCCATTGAAGTGTAGCAATATAACATTTAGCAGGTTGAACACTTCAATGACGTACTCCTTTGACTCCCTTCTTGAGCTTGTCGTCGATGAAGAGGGAGAGGTATTCTGGGGAGCGGGAGTTGAGGTTAAGGAAGTACTCAAAGTCTCCGGCGATAGTCTGCTTGAAGAGCCGGTCGTTGTTGAACGACTCCAGGAGGAAGCGGTCGAACCGCGTCTTTAGGTCCAACAGGCCCTATAGGAGAGAGAATCAAATCCAACTTTATTTAAAGGGAATTAAAAATCACAGCACACTTTACAATAAGTAATAACACACACAGATACTATTAGATTCCAAGTGGTTTACGTGTTAACTCTTGGGGGTGCCCTAAAAAGGTAACCCTAAAAAGAGTGGGCTGGAACCTTAGCTTCAATGCTTATGAGGGTAGTTACCTATGTTACTATTTCAAACGCTTTAGATTTTACACTTTCAGTCTTTAGTTCTTTCTGGTCAGGAAATACTCCGCGCCCTGATTGTTATGGGTATGTTCTGAGAATAAAAGATGCCGGACAATCTTTGATTGGAGGTTAGGCCCAGCGTACCTGGATATAGTCGACAGGGTTCTTGCCCTCACCCTCCTCTGACACCAGAGCCTTTCCCTGCTCCCTCAGGTAGGAGCTCATACACTCACACATGGTCTTCAGGCCGTTAGGCACACGGCTGAACAGCTTGTACATGCAGCCCAGGTCTGGAGAGGAAGAGAGGGAGGAGGAGAGGAGAGAAAGAGAGGGGGGAGAGGAAGAGAGAGGGGGGAGAGGAGGAGAGAAAGCGATAGAGAGGGGGAGAGGAGAGAGGGAGGAGAGAAAGCGATAGAGAGGGGGGAGAGGAAGAGGAGAGGAGGAGAGAAAGCGATAGAGAGGGGGAGAGGAAGAGGAGAGGAGGAGAGAAAGCGATAGAGAGGGGGAGAGGAAGAGAGAGGGGGAGAGGAAGGTGAGAGGGAGAAGAAGAGAGGGAGGAGAGAAAGCGATAGAGAGGGGGGAGAGGAAGAGAGAGAGGAGAGAGGAAGAGAGAGGGGGGAGAGGAGGAGAGAAAGCGATAGAGAGGTGGAGAGGAAGAGAGAGGGGGGAGAGGAAGAGGAGAGGGAGAAGAGAGAGGGAGGAGAGAAAGCGATAGAGAGGGGGGAGAGGAAGAGAGAGGTGGGAGAGGAAGAATGAAAGGAAGAGAGAGGGGGACAATGAGAGGAAGATGGAGAATAGATTAGTTATGAAGGAAGTTCAAACCAATACACAGATTTACAGTCAGAACTTGACATTGGTTAAGATGTCAAAGATGCACTGGCTCTGCCTGTCTGTAATTCACATTGGTTAAGATGCACTGGCTCTGCCTGTCTGTAATTCACATTGGTTAAGATGTGAAAGACACAGAAATACAGACAGGCAGAGCCAGTGTGTCTGGTTTGCCACGGTTTCAGAGTTAATCTGTGAGGTAACTATGCAGAGCTCAAGAAATGCGTTTGAAGCTAATTCCGGTCAAGAAAATGAACTGACGTGAACCAGTAAATGCCTGGGTGAGTGAGAGTGAACTTACTTGACTCTACGATTTGATAATGAACAACAGGAGGGTTTAATTCTGTCAACTCATCTATAATAGGTCTTGTAACATCTAGTATTTGTATTTCTAACTGATAGTATGACATCTAGTGGCCATTTTGGGTACGTCAGATTACCACAGGTGTCTGTAATTATCTCTGGCTCTCTGTGTGGCCTTCTGTCCCACTACTGTTTGTGGAGATATGCTCTGATGGTCGACTGATCGAAAGCTCAGCTATAATTAAAATAAATGTGGATCTGACTGGAAGTGTGCAGAGATTTTTTCCTCTTTCTCCAGTTTTATCTTTTGCCTCCAGCAGCTTCACTAATCAGCTTTGGGTATTTGGTAGATTCTTCCTAATTTACTGCGGTTACACAGGCAACCCATTCTCAGATCTTTTGCCACTTATTTTCATATCTGATCCCCATCTTATCTTTTACCAAATGTATAAAACAGCAACAACAAAACATACATGGAATCTGATCTTTTGACTTCAGATTTATACCACATCCATATGTGGCCTCATTTGTTTGCTCTATAGTGTTTGTGTGCGCACATGACTTGCCATTATCATGACAACCACCCCAACATTTTAACGAACAGTGACAGGAAATGAGCGTTGCATCTGTGTGCTACTTCAGAGGCTACATCAGTGTGAATGTACAAAGCTGATATGGGTCACATGTAAAACTGAGTGTGGACAGTCCAAAAAAAGAGATTGGATATGGGAAAAAATATATCTGAATTGTGTTCCTTGGCTGGCTGTGTAAACATAGCCATGTATACAATCATCTCATGCCAGATCATGTTCAATATTTTAAACAAACACTTGGATCTACTTAATAAGCTAGAAACCAGACAGGCTGATATTGAGGTGCCCTGTTTTATCAACACTGGCAACAGCAACGAACCCGTCTCACCTACAGTGAGCCCAACCCCTTCCTGGAATGACTGGTTTCAAATCTTATATTCCCAAAGCTTTTTAAAACTATGCCTCTTACTAACATTTTAGTCATTTTAGCAGACGCTCTTATCCAGAGCGACTTACAGTTAGTGAGTGTATACATTTTCATACTGGCCCCCCGTGGGTATCGAACCCACAACCCTGACGTTGCAAACGCCATGCTCTACCAACTGAGCTACACGGGACTAACACTTTTTGAGTTATTTTGTGACCCACCATGTTAACACAACTCATGCTTCCAGCTTGGACAGTTTGAAGCCATGACCCAAAAATAAGAATCTTATGGCGAGGTCTGGAGACCCATTGATTAACCCTGGATAACATGCCTATGTCCGGACAACCTTTTTACATGAAAATCATCCACAGTCCAGGGCCCATTTTTTTTTACAAAGTCTCAGAATAGGAATGCTGATCTAGGATACGTTTTCCCTTTTAGACCCTAGTGAAAAATATTATATGAACAGGATGACCTGATCCTAGGTCAGCACACCTACTCTGAGATGCTTTTTGAAAAAGGCCCCAGGTCTCCTGAAATAAGTTCTCATAAATCTGGATTATAACTGAATTCAGTCTTAATCCGTTGCCTGTAAATCAAGCCTGTTTTCCTTGTTTACCTTCTGTCTTGCCATTCTTGAGCATGTGGACCAGGCCAGAGTTCTCCATCTCCACGATGGTCTTCATGTGTTTGGAAATGAGCTCCCGCTCCACCACCTTGACGATGGGCTCCTCTGTGGACTTGTCCAGGCAGTGCAACACCCGCTCTATCTCCTCGTTGATCCTGGCCTCCACCTTCTTGATGTACACACTGGCACTGTTCTCCGCTAGGAACTTCTGGCTCTCCATCTGAGGGGGTAGAACAGGGTATGGTTGAGATGAGGTATTTCAGATACAGAACAAACCGGAAGTTGGAGGTTGATAGAGCAATACCATTTTATATAAAACAAAAGCATTTTTATTAAATGTGGACAATTGTTGAGGAGCACAAAATTACATGAACTGATGGGCTTCCACTCATGAAAAGGATTTGCATGACCACAAACAAAGATATGTCCCCTATATTGTGGAACATTGCTATATGGGGTTGGATGAGGATAGTGAGGAGCTCCAATGACTTAATGCATCTTAACGTTTTGCAATAGCTTGGTTACGTGTTTTTAGCATCCATGACAACGCCATAAAAACAATCTCAGCAGTCATGATGACTTGACAAAAAAAAAGACAGCGTGTAAAAAGCTGCCCAACCCACCTGGAAGAATTCTGCAGACATTTCTAAGAAGGGGGACTCAAAGTCTTCCTCGTACACAGACCTGCCCTCCAGGCCGAGAATCATCAGCATCTGACAGGCGTTCCTGATCGCTCCCCTATACAAACACAAGGAATAAACATAGGATATATATATTTTTTTGTTGATAGATTTTTCTTTAAAGAGATAAAAACATATGATAGGATTAAGAGTTTCATGACTCCTTAAAACAACCACATTGGTTTTTTCAAAAGAGGTAACATTGAGTAAAACCCATTTGCCAGAGTGGTCATTAATGTAGTAGGCTAAGCTGTTAATCTCCCAAGTTGAAAGGTCAGTTCTCTGTGAATAGGAAGTGCTAATGCCCTTATCATAGGCCTACATAAAAAAACAGCCAAAGAAAAAGATGGAGTGGTTTCAGGGGCTTAAACCTCACAGCCAGCCATTGTCCCCCAGGACATTGCCTTTATTCACCAGCCTCACCAAATACCCACTACCTGATAAACAGTAGCAGGGCCTGTATTCACAAAGCATTGAGTAGGAGGGCAGGCGTTCCTGATCCCCCCCCCCCCGAGTCTTATTCATCATGATTGGAAAGGCACAACTGATCCTAGATCCGCACTAATACTCTGATACACTTTGTGAATAGATACAGGTCTTTCTTTTGTTAGACAGATCCCCAGAACAGTCCTTACCTGTCCACCACCTCTCCCTTCCTCTCGCGTGCGATCATGTCCAGCAGGGTCTGGCGCAGGTGGTCTCGGATGCAGCCGTAGCGCACCACCTGGTCTCTGAAGATGATCAGGCCCAGGTTGTAGACGTTCTCCACGTTGTTTTGCTGCACGTACACCCGGTCCTGGAGCCAAGCAGAGTACAACACGTTAGAGTGGTAAGTTAGAATGAAACACATTTGAATACTTTATTGTCCTCCGAAGAGTAAATTCTTTGCACAGTTACGCAAATGAAAAATTCAGGAACGGGTAAGGGGGAGGACTCCCAAAAGTTATATTTTTTGCTTTGAAAAGCCATATGATACCTGATAGGCTGGTCTGCTTGGTACTTGGTTAGACTCACCAATAGAAATCTATATACAGTGAGGGAAAAAAGTATTTGATCCCCTGCTGATTTTGTAAGTTTGACCACTGAAAAAGAAATGATCAGTCTATAAATTTTAAATGGTAGGTTTATTTGAACAGTGAGAGACAGAATAACAAAAAAATAAAAAACGCATGTCAAAAATGTTATAAATTGATTTGCATTTTAATGAGGGAAATAAGTATTTGACCCCCTCTCAATCAGAAAGATTTCTGGCTCTCAGGTGTCTTTTATACAGGTAACGAGCTGAGATTAGGAGCACACTCTTAAGGGAGTGCTCCTAATCTCAGCTTGTTACCTGTATAAAAGACACCTGTCCACAGAAGCAATCAATCAGATTCCAAACTCACCACCATGGCCAAGACCAAAGAGCTCTCCAAGGATGTCAGGGACAAGATTGTAGACCTACACAAGGCTGGAATGGGCTACAAGACCATCGTCAAGCAGCTTGGTGAGAAGGTGACAACAGTTGGTGCGATTATTCACAAATGGAAGAAACACAAAAGAACTGTCAATCTCCCTCGGCCTGGGGCTCCATGCAAGATCTCACCCCGTGGAGTTGCAATGATCATGAGCACGGTGAGGAATCAGCCCAGAACTACACAGGAGGATCTTGTCAATGATCTCAAGGCAGCTGGGACCATAGTCACCAAGAAAACAATTGGTAACACACTACGCTGTGAAGGACTGAAATCCTGCAGCGCCCGCAAGGTCCCCCTGCTCAAGAAAGCACATATACAGGGCCGTCTGAAGTTTGCCAATGAATCTGAATGATTCAGAGGAGAACTGGGTGAAAGTGTTGTGGTCAGATGAGACCAAAATCGAGCTCTTTGGCATCAACTCAACTCGCCGTGTTTGGAGGAGGAGGAATGCTGCCTATGACCCCAAGAACACCATCCCCACCGTCAAACATGGAGGTGGAAACATTATGCTTTGGGGGTTTTTTCTGCTAAGGGGACAGGACAACTTCACCGCATCAAAGGGACGATGGACGGCGCCATGTACCATCAAATCTTGGGTGAGAACCTCCTTCCCTCACCAGGGCATTGAAAATGGGTAGTGGATGGGTATTCCAGCATGACAATGACCCAAAACACACGGCCAAGGCAACAAAGGAGTGGCTCAAGAAGAAGCACATTAAGGTCCTGGAGTGGCCTAGCCAGTCTCCAGACCTTAATCCCATAGAAAATCTGTGGAGGGAGCTGAAGGTTCGAGTTGCCAAACGTCAGGCTCGAAACCTTAATGACTTGGAGAAGATCTGCAAAGAGGAGTGGGACAAAATCCCTTCTGAGATGTGTGCAAACCTGGTGGCCAACTACAAGAAATGTCTGACCTCTGTGATTGCCAACAAGGGTTTTGCCACCAAGTACTAAGTCATGTTTTGCAGAGGGGTCAAATACTTATTTCCCTCATTAAAAATGCAAATCAATTTATAACATTTTTGACATGCGTTTTTCTGGATTTGTTTGTTGTTATTCTGTCTCTCACTGTTCAAATAAACCTACCATTAAAATGATAGACTGATCATGTCTTTGTCAGTGGGCAAACGTAAAAAATCAGCAGGGGATCAAATACTTTTTTTCCCCCTTGGGGAGAACAAGTGTTTGATACACTGCCGATTTTGCAGGTTTTCCTACTTACAAAGCATGTAGAGGTCTGTAATTTTTATCATAGGTACACTTCAACTGTGAGAGACGGAATCTAAAACAAAAATCCAGAAAATCACATCGTATGATTTTTAAGTAATTAATTTGCATTTTATTGCATGACATAAGTATTTGATACATCAGAAAAGCAGAACTTAATATTTGGTACAGAAACCTTTGTTTGCAATTACAGAGATCATACGTTTCCTGTAGGTCTTGACCAGGTTTGCACACACTGCAGCAGAAATTTTGGCCCACTCCTCCATACAGACCTTCAGGTTTCAGGGCTGTCGTTGGGCAATACGGACTTTCAGCTCCCGCCAAAGATTTTCTATTGGGTTCAGGTCTGGAGACTGGCTAGGCCACTCCAGGACCTTGAGATGCTTCTTACGGAGCCACTCCTTAGTTGCGCTGGCTGTGTGTTTTGGGTCGTTGTCATGCTGGAAGACCCAGCCACGACCCATCTTCAATGCTCTTACTGAGGGAAGGAGGTTGTTGGCCAAGATCTCGCGATACATGGCCCCATCCATCCTCCCCTCAATACGGTGCAGTCGTCCTGTCCCCTTTGCAGAAAAGCATCCCCAAAGAATGATGTTTCCACCTCCATGCTTCACGGTTGGGATGGTGTTCTTGGGGTTGTACTCATCCTTCTTCCTCCAAACACGGCGAGTGGAGTTTAGACCAAAAAGCTCTATTTTTGTCTCATCAGACCACATGACCTTCTCCCATTCCTCCTCTGGATCATGCAGATGGTCATTGGTAAACTTCAGGGGCCTGGACATGCGCTGGCTTGAGCAGGGGGACCTTGCGTGCGCTGCAGGATTTCAATCCATGACGGCGTAGTGTGTTACTAATGGTTTTCTTTGAGACTGTGGTCCCAGCTCTCTTCAGGTCATTGACCAGGTCCTGCCGTGTAGTTCTGGGCTGATCCCTCACCTTCCTCATGATCATTGATGCCCCACGAGGTGAGATCTTGCATGGAGCCCCAGACCGAGGGTGATTGACCGTCATCTTGAACTTCTTCCATTTTCTAATAATTGCGCCAACAGTTGTTGCCTTCTCACCAAGCTGCTTGCCTATTGTCCTGTAGCCCATCCCAGCCTTGTGCAGGTCTACAATTTTATCCCTGATGTCCTTACACAGCTCTCTGGTCTTGGCCATTGTGGAGAGGTTGGAGTCTGTTTGATTGAGTGTGTGGACAGGTGTCTTTTATACAGGTAACGAGTTCAAACAGGTGCAGTTAATACAGGTAATGAGTGGAGAACAGGAGGGCTTCTTAAAGAAAAAACTAACAGGTCTGTGAGAGCCGGAATTCTTACTGGTTGGTAGGTGATCAAATACTTATGTCATGCAATAAATTGCAAATTAATTACTTAAAAATCATACAATGTGATTTTCTGGATTTTTGTTTTAGATTCCGTCTCTCACAGTTGAAGTGTACCTATGATAAAAATTACAGACCTCTACATGCTTTGTAAGTAGGAAAACCTGCAAAATCGGCAGTGTATCAAATACTTGTTCTCCCCACTATATATATACTATCCAGATACAAGAGAATAATAAGACATATGGCTGAAATCTCAGTTCTGGTTGTATTACCAAAATAACAATACATCATCCCATTTCGTCAACCAGTGACCACACAGCCTACCTACCTACATACTGTACAAAACAAAACCATTTCCCCTCTAATTAGTTCCTCTCTACACAGAGCTCAGACTAGAGGCAGACTGCACCTAGCACTGAGCAGGCCAGGCAGCTAACTGCTGCTGCAGCTGAGCAATACAAGACCCAGGACCCAGGGGAAAGGTGAAACTTCCTTCCTTTGAAACGTTTGCGAGTGTAACGTTTACTGTTAATTTCTGATTGTTTATTTCACTTTTGTTTATTATCTATTTCACTTGCTTTGGCAATGTAAAACATATGTTTCCCATGCCAATAAAGCCCTTTGAATTGAATTCAGGAGAGAGAGGGGGGAGGAGAGAGAGAGAGCCCTTTGAATTGAATTGAGAGGGGTGGGGGGAGGCGAGAGAGGGGAGAAGGAGAGAGACAAACAAAATAATCCCGAGAGAATTCTGCAGTCTCAATAGCGGCTGTGCCACTGTATTGGCCCCTCACCTCCTCTCATACAGTACACACAGACGCTTGGCCTTACCGTTACAGTAAATCAAGTAGAGTTGCCACTAGTTGCCCAACAAACTGGAGAAATAAAACAGAAGCTGTTTGTTCTGCCCAACTACAACCCCAGCTATGACGTGTAGTTGAGGAGAGTCTGCCAGGGTCATTCTTTCATAAGAGAAAACTATTATTTACACTTCAGGGAAACCACTGGAGACAAAACACTAAACTGGAGATAAAAACTCTACAGCTTTCTGGAGACGCAATACTACTGATTAGACCTGTGTGGGGTTAAAAGGACATCTGGAGAATCATTCAGGACTGACATTTCGGGAATTCTGCAGATTCTTTACTAGTTAGTGACCTTCATTCATCAATCAAGTACAAGGGTGGGGCTAAAACCCGCAGACACTCGGCCCGCCGTGGAATGAGTTTGACGTGAACTAGACATAAAGCAGGCCACCTACCATGTACATGAGGATGTCTCTGATCATGACCATGGCCGTCTGGTGGTCGTTCCACGCTTGATTCAAAGTTTGCAGAAAGTTATTGTTTAACGAGTTTAGGACATCTTCCCGTACCTGTGGAAAGACATAAGATAATAATTGATAGACAGAAGCTATATCTTTGCTAAGACTATGTTAAAGTTGCCTGTAGACACTGATCCAAGGTAATTACGCAATAAGGCACCTTGGGGGTTTGTGGTATATTTACATACTTTTTTTATGGGGGGTGGGGGAGGGGTAGAAGGATTACTTTTAAACTATTCCAGGTATTCCTTAAAGAGGTAGGGTTTCAAGTGTATGTCCACATGTTGTCAGTCCCCAGCTGTTCTAACACAGAGCCCTGGGTTGACGTTGCCCATAGGTACAGATCTAGGATCAGTTTATCCAATCTCATTCCTAACTTATACCATTAGGTTGGAAACTGATCCCCAAAAAAATATAAACTAGGTGGTTCGAGCCCTGAATGCTGATTGGCTGACAGCCGTGGTATATATATATATATATATATACACCACGGGTATGACAAAACAATTATTTTTACTGCTCTAATTATATTGGTAACCAGTTTATAATAGCAATAAGGCACATCGGGGGTTTGTGGTATATGGCCAATATACCACGGCTAAGGGCTGTTCTTGGGCACGACGCATTGCAGAGTTTCCAACCTAATGGTATAAGTTAGGAATGAGATTGGATAAACTGATCCTAGATCTGTACCTATGGGCAACGTCAACCCAGGGCTCTGTGTTAGAACAGCTGGGGACTGACAACATGTGGACATACAGGTTATGACCCCAGCTGTCTGGTCTGCTGTATGCTAAATGTTATATTCATGAGAGGAGGCGATACCAAATGCTAAATTCCAGTGCAGACCAGCAGGTGGTTCATATGAATTAGCCTAGTCCCCAGACAGAATACACTGCTACAGCCATACTAATAAATCACAAGAGTTCTATCAAGTTTGTCTGTCTGGTTCTGTTTTGAGTGTGGTCAGTTTTCATGCAGGCTATATGGCTCTGATCTATCATCCTTCTATCTATATTTTAGCTGAACAGTGGTGTGTGTGTGTGTGTACAAGTTCCCTGCTGATTTTGCATATCAAATTGTGTGCTTTACAAAAGGTGAACATTACAGCCAAGGCCAGGAGTTTCTCTTGACCACATGGTTACGTGACCAGGAGAAACTCCTGGGCCTAATTCGCTGTGAAAGTCAACACCTATTCAGATTTACTTCCGTACCCAAACCATTCTGATTGGGATTCAAGATTATATAAATCAAATTCATGAAAGAGGGTTAATTTAAGATATATACACTACCGGTCAAAAGTTAACACACCTACTCATTCAAGGGTTTTTATTTTTTTTATTTTTTTTACTATTTTCTACATTGTAGAATAATAGTGAAGACATCAAAACTATGAAATAACACATATGGAATCATGTAGTAACCAAAAAAGTGTTAAATAAATCAAAATATATTTTATATTTGAGATTCTTCAAATAGCCACCCTTTGCCTTGATGACAGCTTTGCACACTCTTGGCATTCTCTCAACCAGCTTCATGAGGTAGTCACCTGGAATGAATTTCAATTAACAGGCGTGCCTTCTTAAAAGTTAATTTGTGGAATTTCTTTCCTTCTTAATGTGTTTGAGCCAATCAGGTGTGTTGTGACAAGGTAGGGGTGGTATACAGAAGACAGCCCTATTTGGTAAAAGACCAAGTCCATATTATGGCAAGCACAGCTCAAATAAGCAAAGCGAAACGACAGTTCATCATTACTTTAAGACATGAAGGTCAGTCAATCCGGAAAATATCAACAATTTTGAAAGTTTCTTTAAGTGCAGTCGCAAAAACCATCAGGCGCTATGATGAAACTGGCTCTCATGAGGACCGCCGCAGGAATGGAAGACCCAGAGTTACCTATGCTGCAGAGGATAAGTTCATTAGAGTTACCAGCCTCAGAAATTGCAGCCCAAATAAATGCTTCACAGAGTTCAAGTAACAGACATCTCAACATCAACTGTTCAGAGGAGACTCAGGCCGTCATGGGTCGAATTGCTGCAAAGAAACCACTCCTAAAGGACACCAACAAGAAGACACTTGCTTGGGCCAAGAAACACGAGCAATGGACATTAGACTGGTGGAAATGTGTCCTTTGGTCTGGAGTCCAAATTGGAGATTTTTGGTTCCAACCGCCATGTCTTTGTGAGACGCGGTGTGGGTGAACGGATGATCTCGGCATGTGTAGTTCCCACCATAAAGCATGGAGGAGGTAGTGTTATGGTGTGGGGGTGCTTTGCTGGTGACACTGTCTGTGATTTATTTAGAATTCAAGGCACTCTTAACCAGCATGGCTACCACAGCATTCTGCAGCGATACGCCATCCCATCTGGTTTGGGCTTAGTGGGAAAATCATTTGTTTTTCAACAGGACAATGACCCAACACAACTCCAGGCTATGTAAGGGCTATTTTACCAAGAAGGAGAGTGATGGAGTGCTGCATCAGATGACCTGGCGTCCACAATACCCCGACCTCAACCAAATTGAGATGGTTTGGGATGAGTCGGACGGCAGAGTGAAGGAAAAGCAGCCAACAAGAGCTCAGCATATGTGGGAACTCCTTCAAGACTGTTGGAAAAGCATTCCAGGTGAAGCTGGTTGAGAGAATACCAAGAGTGTGCAAAGCTGTCATCAAGGCAAAGGGTGGCTATTTGAAGATTTGTTTAACACTTTTTTGGTTACTACATGATTCCATATGTGTTATTTCATCATTTTGATGTCTTCACTATTATACTACAATGTAGAAAATAGTAAAAATAAAGAAAACCCCTTGAATGAGTTGGTGTTCTAAAACTTCTGACCAGTAGTGTATATATATACAATTATATTGTGATTGTGGATTAATTTACTTCTGCCAAATGCCTCTTATGAAGGTTTTCAATTGCATTCACAGGTTTTTGCGCTTGAAGACCATAAGAAACAAAACTACAAAGCGTGAGGGACGGTCACTTTCACAGCGTATTATGGGAAATTATTTATAGAAAATAAACAGTGGTGCATTGTGGGAGGCGTAGTCCTTTACTTTGTTGATGAGGTGCTCGGTGACGACCTGGCGCAGGCCCGTGTAGAGCTTCTCGCCGTGCTTATGCAGCACCATGGTGTAGGCATTCCTGTAGAGCTCCTCGAAGCTCAGCCCACTGTTGTTCTTCCTCTGGATCTCCTGGATGGCGTTCTTCAGAAGGTCCCAGATGTTGTTGACATACTTCTCGTCCATCGTCATCTAGGAGAGAGAATAGGACACAATGAATTAACAATGACAACGGAACAGTTCGACCCTTTTCGCCTGTGTCCGTTCATTCTTGGTAAGGATTGTTTCCTCATTCTGCAAATCTGAACAGATTACATCTTTGTCAATTGATATGACAGCAGTGCACAGCTGTTGGTAATTCATTAGAGGTTGCTATCGGGTAAGAACAACGATAGAAGTTTATAAGGATCGTACAGTGTTTTATACAGTCTCAAAGTTGTTTTGGTAAGGCTATGATCGACGACTCACCCACAAGCTGGCCCTGCACCTAGTATGCATTTTTGTGATTTGCGTGAGGATTTGAAACCTAAAAATGTTGTACGAGCTTGCTTTGATAAACCGCAGGAGGCAGAGGCTGCTAGGGCCTAAAACTAGAGTGAGTGTTTAGCCCATTATGACTTCACAGTGACTCAATCATGGCGGTTGAAGCACACCTTGTCTGGACACATTTGAAACAAAGAGACAACGCCATCGGCCTTTAATTAGGGATGTCTGTGTTGCTCATTGGCAGAGAGATGGTAGGGGTTGGTGCAATAGGAAATCAAGTGACTAGGTTAATTGTAGTCAGAACATCTGTATTAGGCATATTGTGTAGGTTGTGATGGTACAACACACGATCAGTTAACTATAAATATATTTATTTAAATTAGGGATTTTTATTATACAAATAATCTCAAAGACACTTAAAAACAAAAGTACATGTAGTTCTTGGGCGGGACAATGGTCTTCAACAGAGGCTGACGTGTCCAGGTCACATCCACTCCAGTGGGTTATAAATAGCATGATCTAGGTCTAAGCCTAGGTGTTTTTTTTAAGTATTGGTAATTATCAATAGTAGAATGTACATAGCAGTAAATTATATATTTGCCTGCATTAGCCTACATGAAAATCATAATCTATGACTTTATTAATGCAGATATGGTCTGTCACTACAACAAAGTGAACAAACCAGTGGAGTTATTTTGCTAGCCTGCCCGCATAAACACATAATTCATTAATGAGAGAATTTGTTTGGGGAAAGCATCTGGTCTTTCACTAGGCAGGTGCAGAAGAATGGAAAATTCCAAGATGAGGTGAGGGGAAAAAAATATGCTGTCAATAAAATAAAAATCAACTACAGATATGATTCTGATTAAAATTCAGGTGGGCAGAGCAGAGGCGCCAAGGTGAACTAGTATATTTGCCCCTTTGCCTATTAGTATGACGACAGCTTAGCTAGCTATCAAACCCTGTCAACATGGCCATTCTTTTGGCCATTCAAACCTCAGTGATCCCGTCACCTGATCAGAGAGCACATTAACACTCCAGCCACAACCATACACCTATTAGACAGGCAAGGAGAGGGCTGGAAGCTGTAACTTTGATTGACTTCATTGCTGTTTGTCCCGCCAGAGATGGCTGTTCAACTCACACTTGGACACGAGGAGTAATTGAGGGAGACAGAACGACAGATAGGCTGAGTCAGAGTTTAAAATGAGAGGGCCATGCCATCAAGTCATTCTTCCACACGGAGTGCCTCGCCTCTACAAAGTAATTACATGATCAGTCTTATTATATTGGCGCCAACAACTGAATTGAGGGGTACAGGATGCACCAACAAGTGCAAAGGGGAAAATTGCCTAAATAGAAACCAGTTTTTCCATGGCAGTCTAAATTAAAGCCTGCCCAAGCATGCAGAAATGCAAGCAAACACATAGGCCCTAAACGCACACTATATTGAAAGTCACTTTGGTGGGCCTACTAAACTGGCGGGCAAGCAGCTTCTCCCTTCTCCTGCTCAGTTATTATTAGGTGGGGCTGCTGCAAGTATGCAGGCAGGCAAAACTGCATATCCCATACCCTGGCTACTGTCCAGGTACACAGACTGAGTGCGTGGTCACAGAAGCACTGGCATGGCCATCCTGCTGCTGTTATTCCTGCAGCATTCAAGCAGTCAGAGTGTAACACTGTGGGGTGTGTGGGTGTGAGAGCGAGATATTCAGGGACTGAGATAGAGTACACTTCTGGCTAAGCCCAGGTTTCTGACTGCAATGTCATTCCTTCACACATACAGTCAATGTCCGGCATCCAACAATGTAGGACTCCTCTCATAAAAAAAGAGTTATACATGCTTAGTTAGTTCTGCAACATAGCCAGGCTAAATATATATAAACCATGACACAGATTTCCAAAAAAACACTTACTAAACTTTGACAAATGAGTTTAGAAACTGTGGTTATACCCTTTCTGGTAACTAAGTTAGGCCTACGCTTCAGGCAGTTTTTTCGGGTGGGCAGTTGGCTACACAGCTAAGGAACTAGCTAGCTGCTACCTAGACTAACGTTAGGTCCTAGTTAACATTAGTCAGGCTGAATGATAATCAAAACAACCTTCGCTACCTTGCAAGTTTCAATTATAATGTTAGCTAGCTAGCTAAAATGAACAAGTATACTTTTTTAGTTACTAGTTAGCTGGTTAAATAGCTAACTGGTTAACTCGAGAAAGACTGGCGAACTTGGTAGCCGAGTTAGTAAGCTAGCTATGTAGCTAACGTTAGTACGTTAGCCGGTAGCTTGCTAGCTAACGATAGATAGTTGACCTAAAGTTTAGTTAGCCAGGTAGCTAGTTAGTTACCAAGCTAAGTTTCTGCTAACTAGCTAATAAAGTTAGCTGGCTGGCAATGTATATAGCTAGCCAACGACCTAGCTAGAAAGTAGTTTGTCAGCAACACCGCAAGTTAGCTAACGTTAGCTAGCTAACTAGTAGTTAAAGTTAGCTAGTGGATATTTTCCAATGTGCATTGCACAAATAACATAAACGGATCGAATCAAAGCTAGCTAGCCAACTAGCGAATATGAATCTACGCAATACGAAGCTAAGTTAGTTAGCTTGTTGTTAGCTGACAGTGACATTTTCAAAGTATATGTTTAGCTAGTTAGCCAGGCCCATCTTTAGCAAATGACATCCCCGGTGCTCGCGTCTCAGCGTACCCGGCCAATACTTACAGGAAAGGCTCTTATCCTCATCTTGGTGTCCTTCTTGACGCTGCCTTTGAGGTTGGACATGATTAGTTAGTACGTCCGTCGTCTCTATGTTATCATGAAATACTATTTTAGGCTGCAACAGGGAGGCCTACAAATGAAAAGCGGTAAAGATCCCCCTCGACCTTCCCCTTGGGTTTGGGTCCGTCTCTCTGCGCTGTTGTTGTCACTCCTCTTCTCTCAATTTATGCCTAGCTTCTTCTTGCAGTGATGGCGGACAACAAGCTTCCACTGGGCAGTAGTAACAGCGCACCGAAATCACGCGAGATGAACCATGGAAAAAATAATGTTGCAAAAATATATAGCACGTTCATCCTCATTCCACAAGTTGGAGATATATCCAATTAACTTTAACCCAGTGTCAGGTATTGACAATTTATGTGTATACAGTCTATTCAGTTCATATCATATTGCATTTCATCTGGTGGCGAAAACTGGAGGTGACATGGATTTTTAAAAAATATTACACAAATGTGCACATTTCAAAATCTAGCATTATTTCTTTGCACTCACCAGCTACTTACCTACATTATTGAATAGTCAGTGCCCATGCACTAGGCCTGTCTACTATGATGAGTTGGCCAATACAGTCTCAATCACATGATAGCCATACTGTTTTGTTATTTAAATACCAGTGTGCATGTACACATAAAGCCTGCAACATGACAGAGTGCTAATGTAAACTGAGGGGTATTGCGATGTCACTAGGCCTAATAGTGTGACAGGTTAGGAACCATTGCTTCTGTTCGTTTCAGGAGACCCTTACTTAACATGTGAAATGTATAAAAGCAACCTTTTTTTTTTCTTCAGGTAGGCCTAAGATATTTAGTGCTAAAGGTCCTGAGTGGTAACTGTGATTTGTCATTGCTGAACCCGCTAGGTGACTGTTAAAGTAAATATAGGCCTATTTGTGTTATTTTTATTTTATTTATTTATTTCACCTTTATTTAACCAGGTAAGCCAGTTGAGAACAAGTTCTCATTTACAACTGCGACCTGGCCAAGATAAAGCAAAGCAGTGCGATAAAAACAACAACACAGAGTTACATATGGGGTAAAACAAAACAAAATAAACAAAATAAATGCACTCTTATTGCCTTGTCTAACTGTTCTTTCTTTCTTTCTTTTTCTTTCTTTCTTTCATGCAGAGGTAGGCTATTCTTGTCACTGTTGTTGGTCCCTTTTTTTTGTGTGACCTGTAGTCCTGAGAAAGCACTGTTGCACTTCAGGAAGGAACTTAGATCTAAAAAGCCTTTTGTGTAGGTTCACTGGTGTCAATGTGCTTTGTACTGTTACCCATTATTACAAGGAAATCTCAACCTTGAGCCTTTAATAAACTACTTTTTATTTTCTCCCATATTTGCCTCAGACTGTTTCCCTATAAATGGACCTAGAACCTGTGGTTACTGTTGGCCTAAATATTAGGCTACGTCTAGATATTACACTAGGCCTTATACAAAATCAGATGATAAAATTAAAATGGAAACAGGTGACATTTGAAAGAATTACTTTTATTTGTTGGCTATGCACAAAATATTGTGTTACAATTACTGTTGGTATTTGCTCAGAGAATTAAAAGTAGCCAATGTTGGCCACACACATGATAATAAGCCTCCTCCGAAATACAGTGAACACTCACAAGAGGGTAGCGTTGAGCTCTTATCAATCCAAGGCTATACAGACGAAGGTCAGGTGATGAACGAAACAACTAAATAAATGTCACCATTCACATGTCACATTACGCTGTCCAGTGTCCACCGTGCCTCCGTCAGAGGGCTATTCCATCTCTCTCTCTCTCTGCACCCTGGGTCGATGATCGACCAAGGACTGGAAGATGGAATATCTTCTCACAGTCATGACGATGCTCTCTGAATAAGGCAATAGACAGATAGTAAAATAATGTTGTATAGCCAAATGCATTGCATTATCCCATGTATTCTTCACAGAAGGCTACAAACAAACAAAAAATATTTGAGCAGCAATGAATGGGGTTCACAGGATGACAGAAAGGACACAAGACCAGTTGGATAACAAAGTAAGCACTATATTGTGTAGGAACTAGCTTCCTTTATGTGCAAACAGTGAAAGCATTACATTTTACATTACATTTTAGTCATTTAGCAGACGCTCTTATCCAGTTAGTGAGTGTATACATTTTATTTTTTTGTATGTTTCTTTAAATTAAAAAAAATAATAATTATACTGGCCCCCCGTGGGAATCGAACCCACAACCCTGGCGTTGCAAACGCCATGCTCTACCAACTGAGCTACATCCATGCCGGCCATTCCCTCCCCTACCCTGGACGACGCTGGGCCAATTGTGCGCCGCCCCATGGGTCTCCCGGTCGCGGCCGGCTACGACAGAGCCTGGATTCGAACCAGGATCTCTAGTGGCACATAAATACCACAAGGATGATGTTTAATCTAGAGCTGTAGGTTGCATCTTTGAATGCAGCAGGTAATCATTCTTAAGGTCATTACTTAATGTATTGAGTTGATATAGAAATATGAATATTTATAAATATATATATATATATATATATATATATATATATATATATATATATATATATATATATATATATATATATATATATATATACAGTGCATTCGAAAGTATTCAGATCCCTTGACTTTTTCCACATTTTATTAAGTTACAGCCTTATTCTAAAATTGATTAAATAAAAACATTTCCTCATCAATCTACACACAATACCCCATAATGACAAATCGAAAACAGGTTTTTAGAATTTTAAATATTTTAATATTTAAACAGAACTACCTTATTTAAATAGGTATTCAGACCCTTTGCTATGTGACTTGAAATTGAGCTCAGGTGTATCCTGTTTCCATTGATCATCCTTGATGTTTCTACAACTTGATTATATATATATATATATATATATATATATATATACACTACCATTCAAAAGTTTGGGGTCACTTAGAAATGTCCTTGTATTCGAAAGAAAAGCAATTTTTTTGTCCATTAAAATAACAAACAAATAACTTTCTTCTGAAACTCGTGAGTCTATTCTTGTTCTGAGAAATGAAGGCTATTTCATGCGAGAAATTGCCAAGAAACTGAAGATCTCGTACAACGCTGTATACTACTCCCTTCACAGAACAGTGCAAACTAGAGTAATACACAGTGTTGTACAAGATCTTCAGTTTCTTCGCAATTTCTCGCATGGAATAGCCTTCATTTCTCAGAACAAGAATAGACTGGCGAGTTTCAGAAGAAAGTTATTTGTTTCTGGCCATTTTGATCTTGTAATCGAACCCACAATTGCTGATGTTATATAAATAAATTGATTTGCATTTTAATGAGGGAAATAAGTATTTGACCCCCTCTCAATCAGAAAGATCTATGGCTCCCAGGTGCCTTTTATACAGGTAACGAGCTGAGATTACGAGCACACTATTAAAGGGAGTGCTCCTAATCTCAGCTTGTTACCTGTTTAAAAGACACCTGTCCACAGAAGCAATCAATCAATCAGATTCCAAACTCTCCACCATGGCCAAGACCAAAGAGCTCAAGGATGTCAGGGACAAGATTGTAGACCTACACAATGTTAGAATGGGCTACAAGACCATCGCCAAGCAGCTTGGTGAGAAGGTGACAACAGTTGGTGCGATTACAGTGGGGGAAAAATGTATTTAGTCAGCCACCAAATGTGCAAGTTCTCCCACTTAAAAAGATGAGAGAGGCCTGTAATTTTCATCATAGGTACACGTCAACTATGACAGACAAAATGAGAAAAATAAATCCAGAAAATCACATTGTAGGATTTTTAATGAATTTATTTGCAAATTATGGTGGAAAATAGGTATTTGGTCAATAACAAAAATGTCTCAATACTTTGTTATATACCCTTTGTTGGCAATGACACAGGTCAAACATTTTCTGTAAGTCTTCACAAGGTTTTCACACACTGTTGCTGGTATTTTGTCCCATTCCTCCATGCAGATCTCCTCTAGAGCAGTGATGTTTTGGGGCTGTCGCTGGGCAACACGGACTTTCAACTCCCTCCAAAGATTTTCTATGGGGTTGAGATCTGGAGACTGGCTAGGCCACTCCAGGACCTTGAAATGCTTCTTACGAAGCCACTCCTTCGTTGCCCGGGCGGTGTGTTTGGGATCATTGTCATGCTGAAAGACCCAGCCACGTTTCATCTTCAATGCCCTTGCTGATGGAAGGAGGTTTTCACTCAAAATCTCACGATACATGGCCCCATTCATTCTTTCCTTTACACGGATCAGTCATCCTGGTCCCTTTGCAGAAAAACAGCCCCAAAGCATGATGTTTCCACCCCCATGCTTCACAGTAGGTATGGTGTTCTTTGGATGCAACTCAGCATTCTTTGTCCTCCAAACACGACGAGTTGAGTTTTTACCAAAAAGTTATATTCTGGTTTTATCTGACCATATGACATTCTCCCAATCCTCTTCTGGATCATCCAAATGCACTCTAGCAAACTTCAGACGGGCCTGGACATGTACTGGCTTAAGCAGGGGGACACGTCTGGCACTGCAGGATTTGAGTCCCTGGCGGCGTAGTGTGTTACTGATGGTAGGCTTTGTTACTTTGGTCCCAGCTCTCTGCAGGTCATTCACTAGGTCCCCCCCGTGTGGTTCTGGGATTTTTGCTCACCGTTCTTGTGATCATTTTGACCCCACGGGGTGAGATCTTGCGTGGAGCCCCAGATCGAGGGAGATTATCAGTGGTCTTGTATGTCTTCCATTTCCTAATAATTGCTCCCACAGTTGATTTCTTCAAACCAAGCTGCTTACCTATTGCAGATTCAGTCTTCCCAGCCTGGTGCAGGTCTGCAATTTTGTTTCTGGTGTCCTTTGACAGCTCTTTGGTCTTGGCCATAGTGGAGTTTGGAGTGTGACTGTTTGAGGTTGTGGACAGGTGTCTTTTATACTGATAACAAGTTCAAACAGGTGCCATTAATACAGGTAACGAGTGGAGGACAGAGGAGCCTCTTAAAGAAGAAGTTACAGGTCTGTGAGAGCCAGAAATCTTGCTTGTTTGTAGGTGACCAAATACTTATTTTCCACCATAATTTGCAAATAAATTCATAAAAAACCCTACAATGTGATTTTCTGGATTTTTTTTCCTCAATTTGTCTGTCATAGTTGACGTGTACCTATGATGAAAATTACACAATTGGACAATTACTTGCACAATTGGTGGCTGACTAAATACTTTTTTTCCCCACTGTATTTGCAAATGGAAGAAACACAAAATAACTGTCAATCTCCCTAGGCCTGGGGCTCCATGCAATATCTCACCTCGTGGAGTTGCAATGATCATGAGAACGGTGAGGAATCAGCCCAGAACTACACGGGAGGATCTTGTCAATGATCTCAAGGCAGCTGGGACCATAGTCACCAAGAAAACAATTGTTAACACACAACGCTGTGAAAGACTGAAATCCTGCAGCGTCCGCAAGGTCCCACTGCTCAAGAAAGCACATATACATGCCCGTCTGAAGTTTGCCAATGAACATCTGAATGATTCAGAGGAGAACTGGGTGAAAGTGTTGTGGTCAGATGAGACCAAAATGGAGCTCTTTGGCATCAACTCAACTCGCTGTGTTTGGAGGAGGAGGAATGCTGCCTATGACCCCAAGAACACCATCCCCACCGTCAAACATGGAGGTGGAAACATTATGCTTTGGGGGTGTTTTTCTGCTAAGGGGACAGGACAACTTCACCGCATCAAAGGGACGATGGACGGGGCCATGTACCGTCAAATCTTGGGTGAGAACCACCTTCCCTCAGCCAGGGCATTGAAAATGGGTCGTGGATGGGTATTCCAGCATGACAATGACCCAAAACACACGGCCAAGGCAACAAAGGAGTGGCTCAAGAAGAAGCACATTAAGGTCCTGGAGTGGCCTAGCCAGTCTCCAGACCTTAATCCCATAGAAAATCTGTGGAGGGAGCTGAAGGTTCGAGTTGCCAAACGTTAGGCTCGAAACCTTAATGACTTGGAGAAGATCTGCAAAGAGGAGTGGGACAAAATCCCTCCTGAGATGTGTGCAAACCTGGTGGCCAACTACAAGAAACGTCTGACCTCTGTGATTGCCAACAAGGGTTTTGCCACCAAGTACTAAGTCATGTTTTGCAGAGGGGTCAAATACTTATTTCCCTCATTAAAATGCAAATCAATTTATAACATTTTTTACATTCGTTTTTCTGGATTTTTTTGTTGTTATTCTGTCTCTCACTGTTCAAATAAACCTACCATTAACATTATAGACTGATAATTTCTTTGTCAATGGGCAAACGTACAAAAAATATTTTTTCCCCTCACTGTATATATATAGATATATATATATATATATACACTGAATGCACAAGAAGCAGGACTTCTAGTTTCTCATTTTCACTAATATTCACTAATTCCTCTGAATAATTTAAATATAACATTAATTTGCATGAGACAAAGTCCACTTGATCAATAGTTATTGCTCTAGTATCCTATGGTGCCACCGGTGCCAATGACATCTATTGTGCGACCAACTGGCCTGGTGCAGCCATCTAAGGTTACAGTGACTTTATATTTACACAGCTTCTAAGGACATATACATAATGTTGACATACCAAATTTCATGGCCCTTTGTCCATTGGTTCAGTTCTTATAGCCCTGGTGTGATTTGGTGCCATCTAGTGGTGTAGCGTGGCCGACTTTGAATGCAGCAACTAATCATTCTCAAATTCATTGGAGACTAATTCCTTGAGTCTATATACCCATTCTGGAGTCAATCAGACTTATGGTTCATGAGAATAAGATTTTTTACAAGTATTTTTATCATTGGCATATGTGCTACCGTGCATGTAGAGGTACAGTGCGGCCATATTTGAATGCAGCAACTATTTTTCTCAAAACCATTAAAGACTGGTGTAATGAGTCTAAATAAAACATCTGGAGTGAATCTGACGTATGGTTGCTTATGATTTTGATCATTAACATTTCAAATGCAAAGAATTACTTGTTAGTGGTTAACTCTTTTTATATCAATGCCAAATTCAGGGTGATTCATCTTGGGGATGTCCATGATAGCGATGACAATTTTCAAGTTGATAGGCCACTGTGGCGTAGATTGACAGTGGTTTAAATGGACACATATTTTTTGGGTATTATCTCAAATTAAGTTAAGACATGTACCATGTGCCTACATTCCAAATTTGATGTCATTTGGTCCTATGGCTCATGAGAATATTTTTTAAAGCATTTTTTGTATATTTGAGCATATTAGTGTATGTGCTAATATACATCTTCTGGCGTAGTGTGGCCATCTTTGAATGCATCAACGTTATTTTCTCAAACTTTTTAGGGACTATTGTGATGAGTCCAAATACCAAATTTGGAGTGAATCTGACTTTTAGTCCATGAGAAGAAGATATTTTATGATTATTTTAAGCATTAGCATTACATAGTCAAAAAAGTGAATTGTCAGTGGTTTCCTTATTTTTTAAAGATATCAATGCCAAACTTAACATGGTTCATCATGGTAATGGCTTTGATGACTCTAAAAAGATTCAAGTTGATAGACCATGATTATTGATAGGCCATGTTAGGCCTGATTTCCTGATTTATCAATAACTCAGTCATCTCTTAACCAATCCCTTAGCTTTTCTCAAACTAAGTTAAGATATGTACCATGGGCCTACATACTAAATTGGGTGGTATTTGGCTTCTTGTGTTTCATGGGAATATGTTTTTTAAATGTTTCCCGAAATTTCCAAGACGGAGGAAATCTATCCTGATGGACTTTATGGGTCCTTGAGGCAGATTGGTTCAGCATAAGGAAAGACACCTACATACAAAATGTAAAGTCCCTAGGTCAAACGGGCCTTCAAATATGAGGGTTTACGTGAGACTGCTTATAAGAGCGCCACCTATAGGCCAATCGGTGCCATTCTTTTTGACCAAGTTACTCATGGCCTCTAGTTTCTTTGTGCCAAATTAGAAAACAAGTTACCAATCTCTGCTTGAGTTATTTGACCATGTCAAGAGAAGCAAATGATAAGAATACAGAAAATAACAATATGTTTCAACCCCTAAAAACAGGGAGAAGAAAAGAAAATATGTGAAGGGTTGACTCACTTTTGTATTCAGCCACTAATGTAGGTGCGGTAGCATTCCTTCTTAACTTGTTTCCAACTCTTCTCAGCCCCATGTTCTCTAACTCCAATTTCCGGATTTCCAACCGCATTTCTATGATTACCTGCGCGAGTCTCCGTTCATTATCCATGGTGCTGAAACGACTAACTTTTGTCCGCGCGTAAAGTGCCATTGGGATTGACTATCTAACCCTTAGCCACTTGCCTCACCTGACCTGGTAAATAGATACCATGCTCTCCTAAACTGTTTTCCTCTGTACATACACTATTTCAGTCACATGGTAGGCCTAGTTTTTCCTCCCCTCATCTCTGTTGTCATAGTCGCGCGCACACCCGGTTCATGATCCATGTGGAGCAACGTTTTCTTTCTCTCACTTTAAAAAAAAATGAACAAAACAAACGATTACCCTGTCATCGCACCATTGATAACACAGCCACATGACGTAGGCCAACTAGCGTCATTTTCTTCTCTGAGACCCGATGCCTCCCATTTTCTCTGCGACAGTTAAATATTTATCCGTTCTGTCAGAAGCAATAGGCAATCCAGTACGGGTCAGTGACACGTAGGACCACACTGCAATGTTGTGGTGATTCAATTCAATCACTTTCGTTTTCTGTCTCTTGTTTAATGTCGTCTGGCATTCACCTGCATCTGTATGCTCTCCATCCGTTCCAGGAACTAAAACTACTTTTCACAAACAGCTAGAACTACTTAGTTGATTCTTATACTAGGAAATGTGTATACGTTTTTAACCTTTTGTAGACAATTTTCTTGCAGGCCTAGAAAGTCTCTATCAACTTTTAAAAGTTGTTAAAAATAGGGACTTTTCCATTAGATCTAGGTCAAACTCCTCTCCCCATTCAGTTTCAAAACGGATCCTTGAGAAGTCAAAAACACGTTTTCCAGTTCCCACACTGTTATCCTTATCTGCTGTTACATACACTGAGTGTACAAAACATTAGGAACACCTGCTCTTTCCATGACATAGACTGGCCAGGTGAATCCAGATGAAAGCTATGATCCCTTATTGATGTCACCTGTTTAATTCAATTCAATCAGTGTAGATGAAGGGGAGATGACAGGTTAAAGAAGGATTTTTAAGCCTTGAGACAATTGAAACATGGATTGTGTACGTGTGACATTCAGAGGGTGAATGGGCAAGACAAAAAATTTAAGTGCCTTTGAACGGGGTATGGTAGTACGTGCCAGGCGCACCGGTTTGAGTGGGTCAAGAACTGCAACGCTGCTGGGTTTTTCACACTCAACAGTTTCCCGTGTGTATCAAGAATGGTCCACCACCCAAAGGACATCCAGCCAACTTGACACAGGACAGCAGCCATGTGAACTGTGCTGAGAGTTACTTGGGAGGTTTCTGGGACAACGAGTGCTACAGCCAGAAGAGACCGTCTAGGAGGGACATTGGAGTGCTCTGGTTGAGAAGAGGCTGTCTGAAGGCGTCGAGCGATTGACATGAAGATACGACCTGTCAGTCAAACAGAGTCTTTCTAAGTCCCTGCATCTTTCACATTGTAGTCATAGACATTACTGTGTCATATTCCTCAAAGTAAGCAGTGATACTGCACTACAGTTTAGGCCAGGGGTGTCATACTCATTTTGCCCCGGGGGCTGCATTTGGTATTCACCGAGGTCCAGAGGGCCACACCCAAAATGTATTATATTTCCTTTAACTTTTAGAATTTGTGATGCTCCCTGACTGTCTAACTTTCGTTTCGATGACTGTTAGCTAGCGGGACAGAGTGAAGAGACCAGGTCCATTATCATTTCTATACATTTTCGATTTGTTTTTTGTACTTTAAATTTCAATTGGGCCACATAAGCACATAGGTATGTGTGTACATGGTGTTTAGGCATGTGTGTGCTGCCTGTGGCCCCATCCCAAATGGCACCCTATTCCCTATAGAGTGCACTACTTTTGACCAGCACTACTTCTGACCAGGGCCCATACGGTTCTGGTCAAAAGTAGTGTACTAAATAGGGAATAGGGTGTGTGTACATAGTGACATGTTTCAACACTGTAGCCCAGTGGTTCCCAATCAGGGGTACTAGGATCCCTGGGGGTACTTGTCCTATCCACAGGGGGTACTAGGATCCCTGGGGATACTTGTCCTATCCACAGGGGGTACTAGGATCCCTGGGGATACTTGTCCTATCCACAGGGGGTACTAGGATCCCTGGGGGTACTTGTCCTATCCACAGGGGGTACTAGGATCCCTGGGGTACTTGTCCTATCCACAGGGGGTACTAGGATCCCTGGGGGTACTTGTCTTATCCACAGGGGGTACTAGGATCCCTGGGGGTACTTGTCCTATCCACAGGGGGTACTTGAGAAGACTCATAAGACCATAGGCCTACTCAGGGCCGGTTCCAGGCATAAGCGGCATAAGCTTTTTATTTATTAAATTTTTGGGGAACTCAGTGGGGTCTCAACTTACTATTGTGAGTAAGAATAGTAGATTACACCAGAGGCAATTTTGAAATTTGGTTATGCATCAGCAGTTTTTCTCTTGTTATGTCAGTCACTGACAGTCACTCAATTAGCAATGTCAGCTAAATGTTTTTAGAATGGTAGTTAGTCTAGCCAGCCCTGACGTCCAGGGGTCTCCCATTGATTTTGTTAGTCATTCTCACTCAGATATCATATTAACATGGCATAAGTCATTACAAAATGTGTTGAATTGCAGGAAATTAGCTTTAAAACAGCAAAAATGTCTCTCCACCCCATGGCAAAATTTTTAGAATTGCAGGAAATTAGCTGCAAATGGGTCCCCCAAACAAATTTAGCTTAGGGCCCCCAAAAGGCTCGGGCCGGCCCTGGGCCTACTGGTAAAATGCACATGAGGGGGTACTTCAGGGGTACTCCAGGCAGAGCAACATTCAGTTGGTGGTAAAGTAACTGAAAAAGGAACCACCGCTGTAGCCAATACTCTGCATTCCTCCCATTCCACAGAACAGTGGCTCAGCTGCTGTTTGTTTGCTGATAACCCTTACAGCAACTGACAGATAGACTGGCTTCCTTCCTCTCTCTCTGTCATGGTGTTGAGTAAACACAGGAAGTTAACCTCTGAAGTCTGAAAGCATCTGTAGATAAAGGCTATATAGGTATGCTAATAAAGGTCTAGTAAAGGCTCAGAGCACTGCTTTTGGGGATTTGTTTTGTATAGATATATTTTTTCTTCTTCTGATTTTTCTTTTTCTTTGATTTTTTAGGGGGTGCTGCAGCACCCTCAGCACCCCTACTTCCCGCGGCTCTATACATAATCCATTTAAAACGCTGAGTCCTTCATTTAAAAACTGAAGTACCAATATCAACCTACAGATGTCAGTGTCGTTATCTATTATTTGGCTGCAGCATAGAAATGTCGAACTCAGGACAGGCAGCATAGAAATGTCGAACTCAGGACAGGGAAGAGACATGTGTGCAAAGATTATAGAACAAACGTTTTCCCCTTTTTATAAGTGGTATGTGCTTTTGTTTGTTAAAGTTAACGGTAAACGGTGGATGCATGTTGTGATGAAGGCAGGACAAGTCACAGGCTACCTGTAGTTTTTTCAGTAATGCTGATCGGTGCACTGCTGCTGCCATTGATTTTTGCTACGTTGGCCCAACGTTATTCACGGTGCATGGGCACTGATGCAAAAAGCGCTGACATTAAGGAAGGTCAGGAAAACAAACGCTGCTGACTACCGTATCCCTGTTTCATCATTTTAGCAAGTCACTTTTGTCTATGTGCCAACAGCACAATATTGGAGGAATTTAATCCCATACTGGTGTTGACCTTGAAACAGTTTATAGTCCACATTGGGCAACTGATAAAAATATATCCAGGGATATATTCAGTGAAACAGGGATGAGATGTATTGCCCTCTTGTCCTCTGTTTAATGGCCATGCGTTTCTCTCTGAACCTGGCCTTCTGTGTTGTCAATTCAAGGGTGCTACTGTGAAAGTCAAATACACATCTTTGATTACTTTCATCCACAGAGGTTGATACACAGAATGCATGCATAGTTCTTATATAACTTCAGTAGACCTAGTTCATCAATGACAGGACGATTATTTATTTTTCTATGAGCATTGCCTTCTTTTTATTACAGCATATTGGATGACTGTCATTCATATTCCATTTACCCAGCTCAATGTAACAATGCTAGGTTTAGGCTGCTACATAATAGCCATCTGTAGCACATAGCCATCTGTGTCCAGTATGAAGGAAGTTAGAGGTAATTTCGTGAGCCAATGCTAATTAGCCTTTAGCGCAATGACTGGAAGTCTATGGGTATCTGCTAGCATGGATCTACACGCTCTCCTCCTCTCACCATTTCCCTTTGCTTGTGGAGTTCAGTGCACAACACAACAGCTGTCTTTGACCCGGCAAAAAAAACTCTCCAAGCCAAACCTTTATACCATACCCGCGAACCGCTACGCAGCCTACATCGTTGTCACCATATTAACGTTAAACTCAACAAACTAGAACTAATGCGTTATTAAAACCCACATCCATGTGTGCAATCATGCAGTACAGTATACAGCAAGCAGTTTAGCAGTTACCCCGTCGGGCCATGGGGGCAATAAATGAATAAAAACGAAAGCTTACATGTACCTTGTCTTGGAAGAGTTGCAGTGTTGGATAGCCTTAGCCAGCTAGCTAACATAAATAACATTCCTCTCTGTTTGAGTCAGGTTGTTGAGTAGGCTAAATTAACTGCATTAGCCAAGTAAGTGAAGAGTAAACAAAGAAAAAAAATATCTCTCTCTTTCTCTCTGCTGCTGCTTCTCTTTAATGTTTTAAGAAATTAATTTGCTAAAAATTGTTCAACTATTGTCTTTCTCTCTCTTTGAGTCAACTACTCACCACACTCTATGCACTGCAGTGCTAGCTAGCTTTAACTTATGCTTTCAGTACTAGATTCATTCTCTGATCCTTTGATTGGATGGACAACATGTCAGTTCATACTGCAAGAGCTCTGATAGGTTGGCGGATGTCCTCCAGAAGTCATCATAATTAAAGTGTGTGGAAGGGGGTGAGAACTATGAGCCTCCTAGGTTTTGTATTGAAGTCAATGTACCCAGAGGAGAACGGAAAATAGCTGTCCTCCGGCCACACCATGGTGCTACCCTAGAGGGTGCTTACGAGGCAACTGTAGACCTTCATAGCAAAACAGTGTGTTTTAATCAGTTACTTGGTGACATGTGAATATATTTAGTATAGTTTTATTTAAAAAGGATACCTTTTTTGAATGTTTCACTATTTTTATTGTTCTGAAATTCACTGAGTAGGATGGTCCTCCCCTTCCTTCTCTGAGGAGCCTCCACTGATCAATAGAGTTGAGAACACCACATATCAGTCACAGGATCATTTAAATTGACATGGAATGAGAGAAAACAGCGTTGCTAGGCTTACTAGTATTAGGTCTACTAGTACAACAGTATCAGTGTAGCACCCCATGTCAGTCACAAGAGGATGGAAGATCAAATAGACTTCTGGATGAGGTAAAGCAGAGTTTCCCCCCCGGTTACCATGCCTTCTATAGCAACGGGCCGATCCATTACCATGCCTTCTATAGCAACGGGCTGATCCATTACTATGCCTTCTATAGCAACGGGCTGATCCATTACTATGCCTTCTATAGCAACGGGCTGATCCATTACCATGCCTTCTATAGCAACAGGCGGATCCATTACTATGCCTTCTATAGCAACGGGCTGATCCATTACCATGCCTTCTATAGCAACAGGCTGATCCATTACTATGCCTTCTATAGCAACGGGCTGATCCATTACCATGCCTTCTATAGCAACAGGCTGATCCATTACCATGCCTTCTATAGCAACGGGCTGATCCATTACCATGCCTTCTATAGCAACGGGCTGATCCATTACCATGCCTTCTATAGCAACGGGCTGATCCATTACTATGCCTTCTATAGCAACGGGCTGATCCATTACCATGCCTTCTATAGCAACAGGCTGATCCATTACTATGCCTTCTATAGCAACGGGCTGATCCATTACCATGCCTTCTATAGCAACAGGCTGATCCATTACCATGCCTTCTATAGCAACAGGCTGATCCATTACTATGCCTTCTATAGCAACGGGCTGATCCATTA
Source organism: Coregonus clupeaformis (assembly GCF_020615455.1). Classification (NCBI taxonomy): domain Eukaryota; kingdom Metazoa; phylum Chordata; class Actinopteri; order Salmoniformes; family Salmonidae; genus Coregonus; species Coregonus clupeaformis. The sequence goes on from NC_059212.1 coordinate 55,538,769, forward strand.
CCATGCCTTCTATAGCAACGGGCTGATCCATTACTATGCCTTCTATAGCAACGGGCCGATCCATTACCATGCCTTCTATAGCAACGGGCTGATCCATTACCATGCCTTCTATAGCAACAGGCTGATCCATTACTATGCCTTCTATAGCAACAGGCTGATCCATTACCAAGCCTTCTATAGCAACGGGCTGATCCATTACCATGCCTTCTATAGCAACGGGCTGATCCATTACTATGCCTTCTATAGCAACAGGTTGGGACTCAGAACACAATAACATCAACAGAACAAAGTGACAGGCGTGGTTTGAGTCAGAGAAACATCACATTGGGGTCCATAAAGTGGCACCTCCCGGTGTGTGAGCGGGAGGATTAAGGCAGCAGAAATATGTAGGACAGGTGGTGGGTAGAAGCGTTGGGCCAGTAACCGAAAGGTTGCTAGATCGAATCCTTGAGCCGACAAGGTAAAAATATTTTGTTCAGCCCCCGAGAAAGGCAATTAACCCCCAACAACAACTGCTATCCGGATGCCGATGTCAATTAAGGCAGCCCCCCACACCTCTCTGATTCAGAGGGGTTGGGTTAAATGTGGAAGACACATTTCAGTTGAATGCATTCAGTTGTACAACTGACTAGGTATCCCCCTTTCCCTTTATTATCTGATAACTGCCAAAGGGCATCTCGGTGCACTGACCACACCAGTCACCATCCCTCCTCCTGATCACTCACACCAGTCACCATCCCTCCTCCTGATCATTCACACCAGTCACCATCCCTCCTCCTGATCACTCACACCAGTCACCATCCCTCCTCCTGATCATTCACACCAGTCACCATCCCTCCTCCTGATCACTCACACCAGTCACCATCCCTCCTCCTGATCATTCACACCAGTCACCATCCCTCCTCCTGATCATTCACACCAGTCACCATCCCTCCTCCTGATCACTCACACCAGTCACCATCCCTCCTCCTGATCATTCACACCAGTCACCATCCCTCCTCCTGATCATTCACACCAGTCCCTATCCCTCCTCCTGATCACTCACACCAGTCACCATCCCTCCTCCTGATCATTCACACCAGTCACCATCCCTCCTCCTGATCACTCACACCAGTCACCATCCCTCCTCCTGATCACTCACACCAGTCACCATCCCTCCTCCTGATCACTCACACCAGTCACCATCCCTCCTCCTGATCATTCACACCAGTCACCATCCCTCCTCCTGATCATTCACACCAGTCACCATCCCTCCTCCTGATCACTCACACCAGTCACCATCCCTCCTCCTGATCACTCACACCAGTCACCATCCCTCCTCCTGATCATTCACACCAGTCACCATCCCTCCTCCTGATCACTCACACCAATCACCATCCCTCCTCCTGATCACTCACACCAGTCACCTTCCCTCCTCCTGATCACTCACACCAATCACCATCCCTCCTCCTGATCACTCACACCAGTCACCATCCCTCCTCCTGATCACTCACACCAATCACCATCCCTCCTCAATATCACTCACACCAGTCACCATCCCTCCTCCTGATCACTCACACCAATCACCATCCCTCCTCCTGATCACTCACACCAGTCACCATCCCTCCTCCTTATCACTCACACCAGTCACCATCCCTCCTCCTGATCACGCACACCAATCACCATCCCTCCTCAATATCACTCACACCAGTCACCATCCCTCCTCCTTATCACTCACACCAGTCACCATCCCTCCTCCTGATCACTCACACCAGTTACCATCCCTCCTCCTGATCATTCACACCAGTCACCATCCCTCCTCCTGATCATTCACACCAGTCAATATCCCTCCTCCTTATCACTCACACCAGTCACCATTCCTCCTCCTGATCACTCACAGGGTATTTCAGTGTGGCTGCTGTAGCTACAGGATCATATGACATCTGTGTCACATGGGTGTACTGTAATGTGATGTTATGGCTGCATCAAGAATGTAATAACTTTAGTACCTATATCAGTGAACTTCATTCCTGGAAAGGCCTGCTTGAGATCAACAAGGGTGTGCAGGTTTTTGTTCCAACCCAACACTAAAAAAAACAGAATTAACTAATCAAGGGCTTTATGATTAGTTTATTCAGGGATGTTAGTGTAATGTTGGAACAAAAGCCTGCACACCCAATGGATCTCCAGGATCAGTACGGAAGAATGCTGCGGCCTAAAAATGGATTCACTTCGGAAATGTGCATAGGAATAACAGTCATCATTGCCAAAACAGATTTGAGTATTGAAGATGCCAACACTCTGAAATGATAAGCTGGGCTTTGGAATCTTTGGAAGGGTATTATTACACATTAAGAGTCTTCATAAACCTGTACACTTCGCTAACTCTTATCTTTCAGCACGCAGCCAACATCTTTAGCTAAATATCTCTCCAGCAACCCAAGCTTTAACCCATGTTATGTTGTGAAGGGATAATGATTGTGTCCGTAACTTCTTGCCCCGTCAACAGTGACACAGTAGATCACTCTGATGAAAATGTCTTGGGGTGGAAATTCAATATTGATCGTAAAATCTAAATATGGTTCCCAAAGGGTGGAGGGTAATTTCGCAGAACATTTGATACACAGAAGATCTGGCATATAAGGCGATTCTACTGCCATTGAAAACCGTGAGTAACTATAAAGCATTGTTGCCATGGTTTCAAGGCCTCGTAAGCTTTTTCTAATCGCGCCTGTGAATGTTTTGAAACCCTGAAAACGTATGTTGGCTCATCATTATGCGTTTGTGTTTCAAATAATGACTTACAGTATAAAGGCCATTATGGTAGTATGGACTTTAAATTCTACTGCCAATGTTTTTCAGGCCTCAGCCCAACTTATCGTCGCCCCTGCATCATTATGACTCAGTAATCATAGGCTATCTGTTTTTCCTCTCCTCTTCCTCTTTCTCTCTGCTGACTGGAGAAAGTGTTTGTTGACGTTTGGGCTCAGTAGAGGAGTCGTGTGTTATTTATGGCGCACGGCGCAACGTGATTGGCTAAAGAGAGAGATATAATTATGCCTGGTGGGGCTAGCCAGTCCGGGAAATGCAGTAGATGCTGTGTGGAGTTCGCCGGTTGCTAGGCGACAGTGGTGGGTCCTTGGGTGTACACGGATAATGTTTTTAGACCTAAGTGGTGCTGTGGCTGTTGCCTGGTCCACCTTCCCTGGTTAGCCCCCAGATAGATCCATTCACCCCTGATCCCTCTATCTATTATAGCTGTGGTGCTAGCTGTTGTCATGATGCATTGGAGGGAGAGTTGAAGCCTAAATCTATTTCCATGGAATTGTATGGTGCAGATCTTTCCCATTTATTTTGGATTGAGGCCTGCAGATTTGTGCTAATGGATTTAGCATTGACAGAATAGATGGGCTTGAAATATGGACACAACTCCGGTTCAGTTTATATTCTGTCACACTCAGGATTTAAACCGGCAACCCTCCGGTTGCTGGCCAGTCTCTAGGCTACCAAACTGCCACCTCAAAACATTTGACAGACTTTGATTTTGGGTTTAACTATCTCATTAAATCGGTTGTATTTTTGGGTGTTTAAATAACTATTACAATGCCATAGAGCTTATATAATGGATATGGTTAAAGACATGGCATTGAAATGTATCAAGACGCTCTATCACTCAACCTACCTGACAGGATTATGGGAAGGATCTCAATGTGTACCTCCTCACCCCTTTACCCTTACCTCCTCACCCCTTTACCCTTACCTCCTCACCACTTTACCCTTACTTCCTCACCCCTTACCTCCTCATCCCTTTACCCTTACCTCCTCACCCCTTTACCCTTACCTCCTCACCACTTTACCCTTACTTCCTCACCCCTTACCTCCTCAGCACTTTACCCTTACCTCCTCACCCCTTTACCCTTACCTCCTCACCCCTTTACCCTTACCACCTCACCCCTTTACCCTTACCTCCTCACCCCTTTACCCTTACCTCCTCACCACTTTACCCTTACCTCCTCACCCCTTTACCCTTACCTCCTCACCCCTTTACCCTTACCTCCTCATCCCTTTACCCTTACCTCCTCACCACTTTACCCTTATCTCCTCACCCCTTTACCCTTACCTCCTCACCCCTTTACCCTTACCTCCTCATCCCTTTACCCTTACCTCCTCACCCCTTTACCCTTACCTCCTCACCCCTTTACCCTTACCTCCTCACCACTTTACCCTTATCTCCTCACCCCTTTAACCTTACTTCCTCACCCCTTTACCCTTACCTCCTCACCACTTTACCCTTACCTCCTCACCCCTTTACCCTTACCTCCTCACCCCTTTACCCTTACCTCCTCACCCCTTTACCCTTACCTCCTCACCACTTTACCCTTACCTCCTTACCTCCTCACCCCTTTACCCTTACCTCCTCACCCCTTTACCCTTACCTCCTCACCCCTTTACCCTTACCTCCTCACCACTTTACCCTTACCTCCTCACCCCTTTACCCTTACCACCTCACCCCTTTACCCTTACCTCCTCACCCCTTTACCCTTACCTCCTCACCACTTTACCCTTACTTCCTCACCCCTTACCTCCTCACCCCTTTACCCTTACCTCCTCACCCCTTTACCCTTACCTCCTCAACACTTTACCCTTACCACCTCACCCCTTTACCCTTACCTCCTTACCCCTTTACCCTTACCTCCTCACCCCTTTACCCTTACCTCCTCACCCCTTTACCCTTACCACCTCACCCCCTTTACCCTTACCTCCTCACCCCTTTACCCTTACCACCTCACCCCCTTTACCCTTACCTCCTCACCCCTTTACCCTTACCTCCTCACCCCTTTACCCTTACCTCCTCACCCCTTTACCCTTACCTCCTCACCCCTTTACCCTTACCTCCTCACCCCTTTACCCTTACCTCCTCACCCCTTTACCCTTACCTCCTCACCCCTTTACCCTTACCTCCTCACCACTTTACCCTTACCTCCTCACCCCTTTACCCTTACTTCCTCACCCCTTTACCCTTACCTCCTCACCCCTTTACCCTTGCCTCCTCACCCCTTTACCCTTACCTCCTCACCCCTTTACCCTTACCTCCTCACCTCTTTACCCTTACCTCCTCACCCCTTTACCCTTACCTCCTCACCCCTTTACCCTTACCTCCTCACCCCTTTACCCTTACCTCCTTACCTCCTCACCCCTTTACCCTTACCTCCTCACCCCTTTACCCTTACCTCCTCACCCCTTTACCCTTACCTCCTCACCCCTTTACCCTTACTTCCTCACCCCTTTACCCTTACCTCCTGACCCCTTTACCCTTACCTCCTCACCCCTTTACCCTTACCTCCTTACCTCCTCACCCCTTTACCCTTACCTCCTCACCCCTTTACCCTTACCTCCTCACCCCTTTACCCTTACCTCCTCACCCCTTTACCCTTACTTCCTCACCCCTTTACCCTTACCTCCTCACCCCTTTACCCTTACCTCCTCACCCCTTTACCCTTACCTCCTTACCTCCTCACCCCTTTACCCTTACCTCCTCACCCCTTTACCCTTACCTCCTCACCCCTTTACCCTTACCACCTCACCCCTTTACCCTTACCTCCTCACCCCTTTACCCTTACCTCCTCATCCCTTTACCCTTACCTCCTCACCACTTTACCCTTATCTCCTCACCCCTTTACCCTTACTTCCTCACCCCTTTACCCTTACCTCCTCACCCCTTTACCCTTACCTCCTCACCCCTTTACCCTTACCTCCTCACCCCTTTACCCTTACCTCCTCACCACTTTACCCTTATCTCCTCACCCCTTTAACCTTACTTCCTCACCCCTTTACCCTTACCTCCTCACCCCTTTACCCTTACCTCCTCACCCCTTTACCCTTACTTCCTCACCCCTTTACCCTTACCTCCTCACCCCTTTACCCTTACCTCCTCACCCCTTTACCCTTACCTCCTTACCTCCTCACCCCTTTACCCTTACCTCCTCACCCCTTTACCCTTACCTCCTCACCCCTTTACCCTTACCTCCTTACCTCCTCACCCCTTTACCCTTACCTCCTCACCCCTTTACCCTTACCTCCTCATCCCTTTACCCTTACCTCCTCACCCCTTTACCCTTACCTCCTCACCCCTTTACCCTTACTTCCTCACCCCTGTTAACTCTCCTGTTACCTTTATCCCCTATCCAATATTCATTACATCACCTTTACCCCCCGCCGCCCGCCCGCCCGCCCGCCCGCCCCACACCCATCCCTCTTGACTCTGATTGGTGCTGAGCGGAGGCCTCAGTTTGATTGATGCTCTAAAAAGTAAACGCGTCGTAGCCCGGAATGACCCACGCTGGTTGGCAATTCACTCATCTGCACAATGCAATTAACAATGTATCTACAGCATCGAGGATGATGCATTAAGTCAATAAACGTTAGGCTGAATTAACTGCGGGGGCTTCCCCAAGCCCAACACTACAGGATTAGTGGCGATATGACTGTAATGTCATGTATTATTGATGTTGCTTTAAACTCCAATACCCCCTACCTCCTATCCTGGGACACTTAGTTGTTGTTGTTATGTTATTGCAGGGCCTGCACGGTCGATAACTGTTGTTGTTGAGTCTGATGGGCTCCCACAGCTGGCTGACTGTAACATCTCTTCTCTTAAAGGCCTAATTCTGATGGATGGATGTGTATGGAGTATAAATGAGATTGTACCATGATAAGACCAGGAACGGTGGATTTTACGATTCTGAGATTAGCTTTTATGTGTATAATGCACTTACAAGACCTACAAAGTCAACATCTCCAGGCGAGTTATTTTAAAAAGTTTGAATTAATTAGAATGTTGGAAACTGCTGCTCGAACGTGGAGACTGATAGATTATAGAAACATTATACTGTAGCTACATTGCAATAAATGTCCCTCCTTTATATGAATAAACTCATTTTCACTTCCCATTACAGGGTGGTCTTGTAGAGAAGTGACGGAGCGGGGTTTCAGTAATGGGATTATGGCTGGTGTGAATAGGGCTTTCCCAGCGACACGGCGACAGCGACCATCTTGGCTTTTTGAGGGGGGACAAAAGATTGGGGCTCAAGACCCAACCACCCACCCACCATGCCTAATCCTGTTTTTATATACATTATGTGATCCAGCGTAATATGAAACATGATGACATGACATAATGTATTGTAATCCCCATCTCAATCCTGTTATTTAAAACATGCTCTGTCATGGGTAATAACCATGATAATAATAACTGTGATATGCCTATCATATTGGTGAGGTTTAAACATTGCCTGGCCTGCATTGCTAATGCTACTGTGACTTAAAGTGGTTGAGATTAGATTGAAGTTATTATAATTTATTACTTACACAACCTGCAGTCTTTTAGAGTCCATTTTGTTTTCTGACCTGATTATAGGCTTTGATGCTCAAAATGTATTTGAATTCTGATGGATTTAAGGTTGTCCTGCAGCGAAGCAAACACTGAAATACTTTTGAGTAATAAGTCACTACTGAAACTCATAAATTTCATAAATTGCACGAATTTAGCATTATTATATCCTTCCTTATTACCATACTTAAATGAAGTATATTCATAGTGGGCTACATTTAGATTACAGTATTTTGTAAAAAAAAAAAAGGTTTAAAAGGGAAATGGAAGAATAATGGAAAGGGAAAAGCATTGAGACATATTATTCTCTCTCTTTCAGTCTTGTGATGCTACATTGATCTGGCCTGCTGGGAACATGAATACGTATTATTTATTTTATTTGTGGTCATTTAGCAGACGCTCTTATCCAGAGCGACTTACGTATCTGGGGACAAGTTCAACTTTGTCCCCGATCTAAGAGAGGGAGTGCAGAGAGAAAGATAGATAGAGAGAAATAGTGTGAGACACACATACAGGCAGACAGGCAGGCAGGCAGACAGGCAGGCAGACAGGCAGGCAGGCAGGCAGGCAGACAGACAGAAATAGAGAAACCTGTCACTGGCACATACTGGGCACTTTATCCACTAATATGACTGGAGCATCTAGTTACAGTGTGAGGCTATTTAATATGACATGGCATAGTGTTAGCCAGTGAGTGTGTTTCTGATTAGGCAAGAATAACATCACTGATCAGCCAATTTCTCACAGCTAATTAGTGATGTGATATTAGACAGCCTATTTTGACAGGCCCTGGCCACCGTAGTTTGCCATAGGGAAAAACAGGAAGTGTGTGTGTGTGAGAATATGTCCTGGGAGTCGGACGGGGTCTGTTTTTAGTCTTTCTCAGTTAGGGACTGATCATCAATTGATCATCATGTTTACAACTGAAACGTTACCCTCAAGTTTACTTTTCACCACTGCTTGACCTTTCCCATCGACGAGGTAGACGTGTGTGTGTGCCTCACCCTTTCTCAGATTTGTCCTGAACTCATTCAACTCAGATTGTTGTTAATAATGTTTTAGCCTTCACCTATGTGACCACAATGTATGGAGCTATTACAAACACTTGAGGATAGAGAACACTTTATATAGCCTAGTTATCACTGACTTACTCCTAACACTAACTCCTGCGCTATCAACACAAATTCATGGGGGATAGACTTGTATTAGCAACATGTCAGCTATGACTTCATCATGAATGTACACCCAAGTTAAAGGTCCAATGCAGGCATTTTTTTATTTATTTTTTTACCTCAATATCAAATCATTTCTGGGTGACAATTAAGTAACTTACTGTGATTGTTTTCAATTAAAATGGTCACAAAGAAACAAAAATAGCTTCTTAGCAAAGACAAATGTCTCAAGCAAGAATTTAGCTAGGACTGTCTAGAAGTGGTCTGAGTGGGGAGTAGAAAACTGAAAACTAGCTGCTATAGGCAGAGAGGTTTGTCTATTAACTAATTTACCGCTGATGTCACCAGGCAGGCCAAAACTCCATCCCACCAAAACAGGCTGCATTTTCAGGCGGTCTTTTCAAACAGCTATTACACTGAAAGGCCATTGCCATAATCTTCACAATTTCACAGTATTATTTCAACCTCATAGTGAGTAATTATATACACTGCTCAAAAAAATTAAGGGAACACTAAAATAACACATCCTAGATCTGAATGAATGAAATAATCTTATTAAATACTTTTTTCTTTACATAGTTGAATGTGCTGACAACAAAATCACACAAAAATTATCAATGGAAATCAAATGTATCAACCCATGGAGGTCTGGATTTGGAGTCACCCTCAAAATTAAAGTGGAAAACCACACTACAGGCTGATCCAACTTTGATGTAATGTCCTTAAAACAAGTCAAAATGAGGCTCAGTAGTGTGTGTGGCCTCCACGTGCCTGTATGACCTCCCTACAACGCCTGGGCATGCTCCTGATGAGGTGACGGATGGTCTCCTGAGGGATCTCCTCCCAGACCTGGACTAAAGCATCCGCCAACTCCTGGACAGTCTGTGGTGCAACGTGGCGTTGGTGGATGGAGTGAGACATGATGTCCCAGATGTGCTCAATTGGATTCAGGTCTGGGGAACGGGCGGGCCAGTCCATAGCATCAATGCCTTCCTCTTGCAGGATCTGCTGACACACTCCAGCCACATGAGGTCTAGCATTGTCTTGCATTAGGAGGAACCCAGGGCCAACCGCACCAGCATATGGTCTCACAAGGGGTCTGAGGATCTCATCTCGGTACCTAATGGCAGTCAGGCTACCTCTGGCGAGCACATGGAGGGCTGTGCGGCCCCCCAAAGAAATGCCACCCCACACCATGACTGACCCACCGCCAAACCGGCAGAACGTTCTCCACGGCGTCTCCAGACTCTGTCACGTCTGTCACGTGCTCAGTGTGAACCTGCTTTCATCTGTGAAGAGCACAGGGCGTCAGTGGCGAATTTGCCAATCTTGGTGTTCTCTGGCAAATGCCAAACATCCTGCACGGTGTTGGGCTGTAAGCACAACCCCCACCTGTGGACGTCGGGCCCTCATACCACCCTCATGGAGTCTGTTTCTGACCGTTTGAGCAGACACATGCACATTTGTGGCCTGCTGGAGGTCATTTTGCAGGGCTCTGGCAGTGCTCCTCCTCTCTCTCTCTCTCTAACTCTCTCTCTCTCTCTCTCTCTCTCTCTCTCTCTCTCTCTCTCTCTCTCTCTCTCTCTCTCTCTCTCTCTCTCTCTCTCTCTCTCTCTCTCTCTCTCTCTCTCTCTCTCTCTCTCTCTCTCTCTCTCTCTCTCTCTCTCTCTCTCTCTCTCTCTGTCTGTCTCTCGTTTTCTTCTTCCTTTGTTCTATCTCACCACCTCCCCCTCCATCTCATTCCTGGTCCCCCCCTCTCTCTCTCTCCCTCCCTTCCCTCTCTTCCTTCTCTTCCCCTCTACCTCTCTTCATTGGCGTAGCCCGGTCGGAATGTGGCAGCGTCTTCTTGCAGACGGCAGCGTCCAGGGAGCCTAAAAAGGGAAGGAGTCTCATTCTGGGTTCCTGGCAGCGATAGGACGGAGTAACAGGCAGGCAGGCAGCAGGCTAAATTAGGCCTCGTCTCATTGACTTCCACTCCCCAGAGCCCTGCAGCCAGCCCTGAGGAAGGAAGGCCGCACCAGAGGCCCTAAGAGGCCCTTATTGCCTGCTGCGCTACTGTGTCTCTGAGAGCTCCTGGAGAACCTCAGTCCCTGTGGAGAAGCGAAGTGCAGGTCTGTTGTATCTGGATAGAGGAGTGTTGTACTGTCGAAGGGGTGTTTTGGGATTTTTTGTGATGCCTATTGATAACAGCTGTTCACAGACTGACTAGACTCAGAGACTTTGATACGATTTTAAATGTTGATTTGATTTGACGTGTTGGTTGAATATTAACTAGATGTGTTGTTTGTTGAAACTAATCTTGTAGCTATAGCACTTTTAGATAAATCTCTCTCTCTCTTTTTTTTATGTATACATGTCTGTCTATCTGTCTTTTCTCTCTTTCTTTTTCTCTAGAATGACTCACTCATATAAGTATTTTTCCCTTTCATCCATTCTTCCACTCTTCTGTGCTAACCTTTACTGTCTCTGTCTCTCTCTCTGTCTCTCTATTTGTCTCTCTCTATAATCTCTCGCTCTCTGTCTCTCTCTCTGTCTCTCTCTCTGTCTTCTCTCTTGCTCTCTGTCTCTCTCTCTCTCTTTCTCTCTCTCTCTGTCTCTCTCTCTCTATCTCTTTCTCTCTCTCTCTGTCTCTCTCTCTCTGTCTGTCTGTCTCTGTCTGTCTCTCTCTCTCTCTTTCTCTGTCTCTCTGTCTCTCTCTGTCGCTCTCTCTGTCTCTGTCTCTGTCTCTCTCTATCTCTGTCTCTCTCTGTCTCACTCTGTCTCTCTCTGTCTCTCTCTGTCTGTCTCTCTGTCTCTCTCTGTCATACTCTGTCTATGTCTCTCTCTGTCTCTCTCTCTCTCCCTCTCTCTCTCTCTCTCTCTGTCTCTCTGTCTCTCCCTGTCTCTCTCTGTCTCACTCTGTCTCTGTCTCTCTCTGTCTCTCTACCTGCCTATCTCTGTCTCTCTGTCTCTCTCTCTGTCTCTCTCTCTGTCTATCTATGTCTCTCTGTCTCTCTGTCTCTCTGTCTCTCTCTCTCTCTCTCTCTTTCTCTCTCTCTCTGTCTCTCTCTCTCTCTCTCTCTCTCTCTCTCTCTCTCTCTCTCTCTCTCTCTCTCTCTCTCTCTCTCTCTCTCTCTCACTGTCTCTCTCTGTCTTCCTTGACGTCAGGTTGTGATGTGCTGAATTCTTGCTCTCCTCTCCATATTGATTCCAGAAGGCCAGTCAGTATGTCTCCTGTCTCCACCTCCGTGACAGATTGACTGACGTGGCACAGAACGTCTGACATACAGATACACTCAGAAGCCCTCTGAACAGGAACTTGGGGTAAGTGAAACCTTATGCCAGTGGCCCAGTGCACCTGGTATTGTAATGTAGGGGAGGGGTGGGGTTATGGTGATCTTAGCATCCCCCTCTGTTTCTGTGTCTCTAAACAGAACCACTACCACACCCCACTTCCTGTTTCCAGTTGTTTCACTCCTTATCTGTAATGCTGCAAACTGGTCAGATGTCAGGGTGACTTCCTCTTTTCACTCACACACACACACACACACACACACACACACACACACACACACACACACACACACACACACACACACACACACACACACACACACACACACACACACACACACACACACACACATATACACACACACACACACACACACACAGAGGTGAGGGGGGAGGAGGAAGAAAAAAAAAGAAACGGGGTGGGCGGGGCAGGGAGAAACAAATTATAGTTACCATATTTGGCAGCATATAATGTTAGCAAAAGATGCAAATGAGATAAGAGGGCCAGGTTGCCAAGGCAACCTGCCGTTGCTGCAGTGACGGTTCGTTGTCGGGTTGGACGTGGTGTTGTGATTCGGCCGCTCACTAGGCAGAAGGCGCTGTTGAGAGAGAGAGATAGAGAGAGAGAGAGAGAGAGAGAGAGAGAGAGAGAGAGAGAGAGAGAGAGAGGGAGAGAGGTGAAGTGACAGAGATAGAGGAGGTAGAGAGAGAAAGAAAAAAACGATTGAGTTAGAAACAGAGCGCGAGAGAGAGGAGGGCAGTTTTACCCACAATGCATTGCAGTGCGTTGTGACTTGCGTTGGGGCTCTCTCACTCAGCCCCAGTGTCACGTCAGCGATCTACAGACTCACAGGTAAGAACAGACACAAGGGACTTAAGGCCACCTCTCTTTAACATTTTAAACATATACATGTTTTGGATTTAAGCTATTATATTTACTTTTAGATATCTTTTTTTATTGTTCTATGTCAAACTATACTGCATTTTGACAAATATATGAATGAACTATTGCGACAACCGACAATGATACACTTTCATTCTGGTACTTTTGGTTTTCAAGGGGATTTTCAAAAGAGAACACATTTTATACATTTTATGGAACTGAAAGTCCTCTAGCCGTATATCTGCTACATAGCAAACCTTTTTGTATTTTGAACGTTTGCTTAAACTTGACTTTTGCAAGGGGAATTTGACTGCCTGCATCCCCACACTTCCTTTGGTGTGAATGATTTGAGGTTGAGATGGTGACGTTTTGAAATTGTTTGCAACTATTTCCCTGCTTCTAACAAGGACTGTAACCTGCCTGAATATAATAGCACACCCACAGCCAACTGAAATATCTCTTCACACAGGGTGTTCCCATTCATTTTCATATAATCTCCCTGGATAAGGCCAAGGTAAGCGATATGCCACTGCATACACAGTGTGGTTGCAGCTGGAGACAATATGGCCTCTCTGTTTCCTAAGTCTGTAATTCAGATGTGACAGTTAGAATCACACTTGCTTCCCCTATCTGCGTCAGAGTTGAGAGAGAGTAATAGAAAATGGCGTGCTGAGGAACAACTTTATCTTCACGCACCAGCAAGGCAGTTATTGCCGTAAGATGCATTATACGCTTTTTTAAATTATTCTTTGAGAACGTTTTTTAAATTCTTTGAGAACGTTTTTAAATGGTTTCCACTAGTTTAGTTATTGACGTTTGCTTTTTTTCAGTTTTTCTTACTCCCAAGTTTTTTCCCCTTGTAGTTTACCTTCATCAGTCTCTTTACATTGCATCATATATGTAATGTGATGTAAATACAAAACTGGACATATTTACCAGTTGTAAATTTTGTCCAATTTGATAAGCCAGCCGAATCACTCAAGACTGCATTGAAAAGGGGTGGTACGACACAGAATGAACGAGGAGCCATTTTAGGCTCAGCAGTTATATCTCATGTCCATTCTGCTGTCTCATAGCCTCCCAACGACAAAACGTTGTGAAATGGCTGACATGAAACGTAGCTCTTTCTGCACTGCAGGCCTGTCTGAGATGCTGTGTGCCATGCTGCATTTTTGTGAGATGCCCTGTAATGGTGGTGTAATGTGTGTGTGTGTGCATGCGTGCGCGCGCATGTGTGTTTGTGAGATAGATGGGCCGTCAAGGCTTGGCCCATAAAGCGTCTGGGACATTTCCCCAGTGGAGTGAGAGTTCACATCAGCGAGCCAGTGTAATTTACAGAAGGCTGGGAAATAGCAGGGCGCTGAGCAGAGAAGAGAGGGAGACACTCAATATTTTCACCATGAGAGGAAGAGAGAGAGAGAAGAGAGAGAGAGAGAGAGAGAGAGAGAGAGAGAGAGAGAGAGAGAGAGAGAGAGAGAAAGGGAGAGAGAGAGTGTGAGAGAGTGTGAGAGAGAGTGTGAGAGAGAGTGTGAGAGAGAGAGTGAGAGAGAGAGCGAGAGAGAGCGAGAGAGAGCGTGTGAGAGAGAGAGAGCGAAAGAGAGAGATAGATAGACGTGGGGTGAGACAGGGATGCAGTTTAAGCCCCACCCTCTTCAACATATATACAGTGGGGAAAAAAAGTATTTAGTCAGCCACCAATTGTGCAAGTTCTCCCACTTAAAAAGATGAGAGAGGCCTGTAATTTTCATCATAGGTACACGTCAACTATGACAGACAAAATTAGGAAAAAAAATCCAGAAAATCACATTGTAGGATTTTTAATGAATTTATTTGCAAATTATGGTGGAAAATAAGTATACAACGAAAAACACCAAATAATGCACGCAGAGCAGAATTAGGCCGATACCAGCTAATTATCAAAATCCAGAAAAGAGCCGTTCAATCCTATAACCACTTAAAAGGAAGCGATTCCCAAACCTTCCATAACAAAGCCATCACCTACAGAGAGATGAACTTGGAGAAGAGTCCCCTAAGTAAGCTGGTCCTGGGGCTCTGTTCACAAACACAAACAGACCCCACAGAGCCCCAGGACAACAACACAATTAGACCCAACTAAATCATGAGAAAACAAAAAGATAATTACTTGACACATTGGAAAGAATTAACAAAAAAACAGAGTAAGCTAGAATGCTATTTGGCCCTAAACAGAGAGTACACAGTGGCCACTGTGACTGACCCAAACTTAAGGAAAGCTTTGACTATGTACAGACTCAGTGAGCATAGCCTTGCTATTGAGAAAGGCCGTCGTAGGCAGACCTGGCTCTCAAGAGAAGACAGGCTATGTGCACACTGCCCACAAAATGAGGTGGAAACTGAGCTGCACTTCCTAACCTCCTGCCAAATGTATGACCATATTAGAGACACATATTTCCCTCAGATTACACAGATACACAAATAATTCAAAAACAAACCCAATTTTGATAAACTCCCTTATCTACTGGGTGAAATACCACAGTGTGCCATCACAGCAGCAAGATTTGTGACCTGTTGCCACAACAAAAGGGCAAGAACAAACACCATTGTAAATACAACCCATATTTATGTTGATTTATTTTCCCATTTGTACTTTAACTATTTGCACATTGTTACAACACTGTATATAAACATAATATGACATTTGAAATGTCTTTATTCTTTTGGAACTTCTGAGTGTAATGTTTACTGTTAATTTGTATTGTTTATTTCACTTTTGTTTATTATGTACTTCACTTGCTTTGGCAATGTTAACATTTAAAAACCAGCTGTTATTGGCAGAGAGGTTTCTTATTTCTCTATTAAAGACATGCTCTGGTACTTTGGCGACCAGTACCTCCCGCATTGGGCTGGATGTGTC
>NC_059212.1:55559358-55561858 GCF_020615455.1 Coregonus clupeaformis
TGTATTTCGATATTTGTTACACTTTTTGTACTTAGGCGGCCCGAAAAAACGCTAAGGCGGCCCGCCCAATACTTTTCTATGCAGAAAAATACCCTGAGAACATTTGACACAAAGATTCTCAGGGATGTTCCCATGCCAAGTTGGGCTGGGGCTGGAGGCTGGGGGCTGGAGTGGTAGGCTGGGGCTTAAACTGAGGTTCTGGGCCAGTGGGCTGGAGGCTGGGGGCTGGAGTGGTAGGCTAGGGCTTAAACTGAGGTTCTGGGCCAGTGGCCTGGAGGCTGATAGGCTGGGCTGCGGTGTTAGGTGGGGTTTGGGGCTGCGTCTAAGGCCGGGTGGCTGAGTCTGGGGCTGGGATGGGGCTAGGATGGGGCTGGGAGCTCGGAGATTGGGAGGTAGACTGACTGGCGAAGGTGTGTACTCATTGCGTGCCATATTATTGAGGCACTGAAGGAGCAAGGCTCAGGAAAGAAGCCAGGCATAATCTGTCGGAAGCCCTCCATAATTTTCTCCATGATTCCTTCCCTTCGCTCCCTTAATCTTTTGATTCTTTCCAACTTCTTTCCACTAGCCCACCACTGGTTCTCTCGCTCTTCTTTTCTCTCTTATTCTTCCTCCTCTCTTTATTCTATCTCTCCCCCATTCTATTTCTTCCCCATTCTATCTCTCCCCCTATTCTATCTCTCCCCCATTCTATCTCTCCCCATTCTATCTCTCCCCCTATTCTATCTCTCCCCCATTCTATCTCTCCCCCATTCTATCTCTCCCCCTATTATATCTCTCCCCCATTCTATCTCTCCCCCATTCTATCTCTCCCCCTATTCTATCTCTCCCCCATTCTATCTCTCCCCCATTCTATCTCTCCCCCCATTCTATCTCTCCCCCATTCTATCTCTCCCCTATTCTATCTCTCCCCTATTCTATCTCTCCCCCTATTCTATCTCTCCCCCCATTCTATCTCTCCCCCTATTCTATCTCTCCCCCATTCTATCTCTCCCCCTATTCTATCTCTCCCCCTATTCTATCTCTCCCCTATTCTATCTCTCCCCCATTCTATCTCTCCCCCTATTCTATCTCTCCCCCATTCGATCTCTCCCCCATTCTATCTCTCCCCCTATTCTATCTCTCCCCCATTCTATCTCTCCCCCATTCTATCTCTCCCCCTATTATATCTCTCCCCTAATCTATCTCTCCCCCATTCTATCTCTCCCCCATTCTATCTCTCCCCCATTCTATCTCTCCCCCATTCTATCTCTCCCCCTATTCTATCTCTCCCCCATTCTCTCTCTCCCATTCTATCTCTCCCCCATTCTATCTCTCCCCCTATTCTATCTCTCCCCCTGTTCTATCTCTCCCCCTATTCTATCTATCCCCCTATTCTATCTCTCCCCCTATTCTATCTCTCCCCCATTCTATCTCTCCCCCATTCTATCTCTCCCCATTCTCTCTCTCCCATTCTATCTCTCCCCCTATTCTATCTCTCCCCCTGTTCTATCTCTCCCCCTGTTCTATCTCTCCCCCTATTCTATCTCTCCCCCTATTCTATCTCTCCCCCTATTCTATCTCTCCCCCATTCTATCTCTCCCCCATTCGGTCTCTTCCCCATTCTATCTCTCCCCCTATTCTATCTCTCCCCCATTATATCTCTCCCCCATTCTATCTCTCCCCCTATTCTATCTCTCCCCTAATCTATCTCTCCCCCATTCTATCTCTCCCCCATTCTATCTCTCCCCCATTCTATCTCTCCCCCTATTATATCTCTCCCCATTATATCTCTCCCCCTATTCTATCTCTCCCCCATTCTATCTCTCCCCTATTCTATCTCTCCCCCTATTCTATCTCTCCCCCTATTCTATCTCTCCCCCATTCTATCTCTCCCCCTATTCTATCTCTCCTCTTGTTCTATCCCTATCCCATTCTATCTCTCCCCCTATTCTATCTCTCCCCCATTCTATCTCTCCCCCTATTCTATCTCTCCCCCTATTCTATCTCTCCCCTATTCTATCTCTCCCCCCTCTATCTCCCCCCTATTCTATCTCTCCCCCATTCTATCTCTCCCCTATTCTATCTCTCCACCATTCTATCTCTCCCCCTATTATATCTCTCCCCCATTCTATCTCTCCCCCTATTCTATCTCTCCCCCATTCTATCTCTCCCCTATTCTATCTCTCCCCCTATTCTATCTCTCCCCCATTCTATCTCTCCCCTATTCTATCTCTCCCCCTATTATATCTCTCCCCCATTCTATCTCTCCCCCTATTCTATCTCTCCCCCTATTCTATCTCTCCTCTTGTTCTATCCCTCTCCCATTCTATCTCTCCCCCTATTCTATCTCTCCCCCTATTCTATCTCTCCCCTATTATATCTCTCCCCTATTCTATCCCTCTCCCATTCTATCTCTCCCCCATTCTATCTCTCCCCCATTCTATCTCTCCCCCTATTCTATCTCTCCCCCATTCTATCTCTCCCCCTATTCTATCTCTCCCCCATTATATCTCTCCCC
>NC_059212.1:55566858-55586858 GCF_020615455.1 Coregonus clupeaformis
ACTGGTTGTTTCCACGTTGTTTCCACATCTCAACATGTTGGCAACCAACAAAGCTAACTAGAGAGAGGCTTCCCACTGGGCACATACTGGTTGTTTCCATGTATCAACATGTTGGGAACCAACCAGCCAACCAGAGAGAGGCTTCCCACTGGGCACATACTGGTTGAATCAACGTTGTTTCCACGTCTCAACATGTTGGGAAATAACCAGCCAACCAGAGAGAGGCTTCCCACTGGGCACATACTGGTTGAATCAACGTTGTTTCCATGTCTGAACATGTTGGGAACCAACCAGCCAACCAGAGAGAGGCTTCCCACTGGGCACATACTGGTTGAATCAACGTTGTTTCCATGTCTCAACATGTTGAGAACCAACCAGCCAACCAGAGAGAGGCTTGGTTAAAGACTAAACTGAAGACCTATTTTCTCTCTCTCCTTATTCCCTTATTTTTTCTCCTCTACTTTCCTTCTTATTCTCTCTGTTTCTTTCTCTTTCTTTCTACTCCCTGCTCTGAGCGTCAGCGTAAGGGGGCGGCGTGGTTTTTAGCGTGTGTGTGTGCTGTGTAAGGTGAACTCCCCGCCTGCTGCATGTAAATTATGTGCGACATGTGTAGCTGCCGCTACCTTATATGGTGAGCGCTGTATTTCAGTACAGTAGAACCCTGCCAAACATTCCGGGTCGCGGAAGGAGAGGAGAGAGTGTGAGAGGGTGGCTGTGTCTGTGGGAGTGTGTGAGACTCTTTGCCTGCGTGTGTCTCACAGAGAGGGAGTAACTGGGAAAGTGCGAGAAAGAGAGAACAAGTGAGAGACAGAGAGGGAGGAACGGAGAAAGAGAGAGACCCAAGTGAATGGAAGGTTTTTACTAGTTTGCGGCGCGACGCTGTTGAACCATAGCTAAGTAAGTGAGAACATACTTTGAACAGCTGAGAGAGATTCACTTATGTTGTCATGTAATGGTTTTAACATGTGTGTGTTCAAGAGTAAAGTTCACCCTGTTGTCTGTGTGTCATTATGAGAAGACCGAGGGAGTGTTATGACTGGCTATGGGCTGAAGGGAGACAGTAGCTACTAGCTAGCCCCATTGAGCCCTCCTTCTCTGGCTTTAGACTTTACAGTCCTGGCCTCTCATCTCTCTTCTCCTCTCCTCTCTCTTCTCCTCTCCTCTCTCTTCTCCTCTCCTTCCTTCCTTCTCCTCTTCTCCTCTCTTCCTCTCCTTCCTTCTCCTCTCCTCCTCTCCTCCCTTCTCCTCTCCTCCTCTCCTCCCTTCTCCTCCTCTCCTCCTCTCCTCCCTTCTCCTCTCCTCCTCTCTTCCCTTCTCCTCCTCTCCTCCTCTCCTCCCGTCTCCTCTCCTCCTCTCCCCTCGGTTTCCCAATTGTTTCCTTGTGTCTGTGGTTGAAGCACTGATGAGGAATGTAGTTGTTGTGAGTTAGATGGTTTTCAGTGGTCCAGGCAGAGGCAGGGGCAGAGACAGGCAGATAGAGATACACTGCTGATTGCGTAGTGCAGTGTTTCCCAAACTAGGTCCTGGAGCTTTCCTCTATGGAATGGCGCTTTCCCCTGTGGAATGGAGCTTTCCCCTGTGGAATGGAGCTTTCCCCTGTGGAATGGAGCTTTCCCCTGTGGAATGGAGCTTTCCCCTGTGGAATGGAGCTTTCCCCTGTGGAATGGAGCTTTCCTCTATGGAATGGAGCTTTCCTCAATGGAATGGAGCTTTCCCCTATGGAATTGAGCTTTCCCCTGTGGAATGGAGCTTTCCCCTATGGAATTGAGCTTTCCCCTGTGGAATGGAGCTTTCCCCTATGGAATGGAGCTTTCCCCTGTGGAATGGAGCTTTCCCCTGTGGAATGGAGCTTTCCCCTGTGGAATGGAGCTTTTCCCTGTGGAATGGAGCTTTTCCCTGTGGAATGGAGCTTTCCCCTGTGGAATGGAGCTTTCCTCTATGGAATGGAGCTTTCCTCAATGGAATTGAGCTTTCCCCTGTGGAATGGAGCTTTCCCCTATGGAATGGCTTGAAATTGCTTTTTTTCAGATCACGCTGATATTAAACATCTCTTTGACAAGGGAGACTCCTCCCAAGAAAGCTGCAAAATAAATTACAAACACATATATTTTTTTATTGTATTGTGTTCTTCAGTCCCTTGTGGAATGAATTGCTGACATACTCTGTGTGTGTTGGTGTGTGTGTGTGTGTGTGTGTCTGGCCCTAGTACTCTGAGTGTGTTGGTGTGTGTGTGTGTGTGTCTCCCAGTATCTCTCTATGAGCTGTGCTCTGCCCCGAGGACAGGATTAGGTGCCTGAGAGGTTCCCACCGACAGGTTAAGCCGTCAGTATAGTGGCGGTTTGTGTTTACAGGCATGTTATTACCGTGTTACGACTGTGTTTGAACTGTGTGACACCCCATATTACACCCATATCACACTCCATACCATGCTGTCATGGCAACGGGGTAGCGGTCAATTCGACCGCTGCCATAAGGCACGGTACAACTGTGAATGTTCATTCAAGAGTTTGGCAGGTTGACCGTAAATGAACCAAACTACTGGCAGCTTACCTGGTTATCTGATTTCATTGTCTCAGTAGATTTGAAGTATTATGCATATTATTATTGAGGAATTAATTAAAAACATACTGAAAAATAAATAATAGTGAATGGTTGAGCTGTGACCTGACTTAAAGACAACTGTAAGTAAGTAAGTTAGTAGCTTTGGCTTGTACAAGCTGGAATAGGAGTAGGAGTCTATCTCCTGTTTCTGTAGTGAGGCAGCTTGATATACAAGTACACCCCCTGGACAGGATGCTAGTCTATCTCCTGTTTCTGTAGTGAGGTAGCTTGATGTACAAGTACACCCCCTGGACAGGACACTAGTCTATCTCCTGTTTCTGTAGTGAGGTAGCTTGATGTACAAGTACACCCCCTGGACAGGACACTAGTCTATCTCCTGTTTCTGTAGTGAGGTAGCTTGATGTACAAGTTCACCCCCTGGACAGGATGCTAGTCTATCTCCTGTTTCTGTAGTGAGGTAGCTTGATGTACAAGTACACCCCCTGGACAGGATGCTAGTCTATCGCAGGGCCTTACCCCCAATGTATCTCCTTAAAGGGATACTTTGGGATGTTGGTAATGAGGCCTTTTATCTACTTTCCCAGAGTCAGAAGTGGATACCGTTTCTATGTCTCTGCTTGTGGTTTGAAGGAATTTGCTAACTAGTGCTAGCGCAATTGCTAACTAGCGTTAGCGCAATGACTGGAAGTCTATGAGTATCTGCTAGCAGTCCAGTCATTGTGCTAACGCTCTGGGGAAGTAGATAAAGGGCATCATTGCCAACATCCCGAAGTATCCCTTTAATGCTGATTGCCAAACAGAGACTCACTGGGTCCCATTTTTACAGTCTTTGGTATGACTAGGATGGGGATTGAACTCCCAACCTTTCTAATCTCACAGCGGACGCTCAAACAGCAAGGCCACTAAATTGGTCAAAGAAAAGACAGACAGGGTCCAGCTGTGGCCTGACCTAAAGACAACCGTGCTACTTTGTTACTGCAAGGCTATAATGCAAAGCTACTAATATAATCATTAATGTAAAAATCATCCTTCTATATCGGTCAAAATCTCTGGAAGAGAAACATTCCTACACTGAGGGGTCTGAAATTATTGACACCTTTGAGAAAGATGAGCAAAGATGACTGTATAAAATAAATAATACAAATTCTGAGCTATATTGTATGCTAAAAGAAATTGGGAAATTAGATTATTTTACTAATACAATTGCTCAAAAAAATATATATTTTTTTATAATCATTTTTTTTCTCAAAAAGGTAGAGGTCAAAATTATTGACACCCCTGTTTTCAATACCTTTCTATACCTCACCTTGAGAGGATAACAGCACTGAGACTTTTTCTAAAATGTTTTATGAGTTGGAGAACACATTGGGATGATCTTAGACCCTTCCTCCATACAGAATCCTTCCAGATCCTTGATATTCTTCATCTGTGCTTATGGACTTCCCACTTCAATTAAAACCACAGGTTTTCAATGGGTTTCAAGTCTGAGATGGCCATTGCAACATTTTGATTTCGTGGCCAATTAACCATTTCTTTGTGGATTTTGATGTGTGCTTGGGGTTATTGTCTTGCTGGAAGATCCACTTGCGGCCAAGTTTCAGCTTCCTGGCAGAGGCAACCAGGTTTTGGGCTAAAATGTCCTGGTACTGGGTAAAGTTCATGATTCCGTTGACCTTAACAAGCGCCCCAGGACCAGTGGAAGCAAAATAGCCCCATAACATCAAAGATCCACCACCATATTTTACAGTAGGTATGGGGTTATTTTCTGCTCATTCATTCTCATTTCGACGCCAAACCCAACACTGGTGTGCATGGCCAAAGAGATCTATTTTCAAGGGTGTCAATAATTTTGGACCCCACTGTACTTCAGTTATCGTAATACATTTGATTATTTTAGGTGTATGTATGTCATTGGGCTAGGCTCTGAGGGGTTAGTTGTCCACTCTTACCGAGTATATGCATGAGTGTGTGTGTGTGTGTGGCTGTTTGGTAAAGGGTAGATGTGTCAACACAGTCCTGTTGTTGTTTTTCTGGACCCATGATGTTACATCAGCCCTGCACGCTCCCGTGGTAAACCCCAGACATCCACCTTGGAGACAGAGAGAGACAGCAGGCTATATCTTTTAATGATACCCCTCACTTTCTCCCTCCCTCTCTCTCTCTCTCTCTCTCTCTCTCTCTCTCTCTCTCTCTCTCTCTCTCTCTCTCTCTCTCTCTCTCTCTCTCTCTCTCTCTCTCTCTCTCTCTCTCTCTCTCTCTCTCTCTCTCTCTCTCTCTCTCTCTGGCTTGTGGAGTAACTAAGAATTGATTGTTAGTTTTAAAACATCCAAAACTAAACATATGATTCATTGGGGTGGCAGGTAGCTTAGTGGTTAAGAGCGTTGTGCCAGTAACCGAAAGGTGGCTGGTTCTAATCCCCGAGCCGACTAGGTGAAAAATCTGTCGATGTGCCCTTGAGCAAGGCACTTAACCCTAATTGCTCTGGATAAGAGTGTCTGCTAAATGATAAAAAATGTAAATGTAAAAATTGGTATTTAAAACTTAGAACCATCTGTGTGGTTATTCAACTCAAGCTTACATTTATGCTAAAGCTTCTGTATAGGCCTGGTTATCAGGGCTAACATGACCTAGCAAGGGATAATTCATATATGGATCAAATGTATTGATCCGCAAATTGGAAATGTATGTTAGGTAAGGAAATTAGATTAGCGTTCAGTGGCAGACATACATACTGTAGACAGAAATGCATACACTAAGACATGTATAGTGATTAGGGCCAGGAGTTTTTCCTGACAGTATGCCCTGACTGGAGTTTTTCCTGGTCACCGGGTCTAGGAAATGACTGTATATACTGAGTATACAAAACTACTCCAGGAAGTGACGTTGCAGGCTAGCTCAGTGCTGCACTCTCTCATTGAGTAGTTGCTCAGTGCTGCCCCCACTCATTGAGTAACTCAAGTTGAAGGCCGACCGGGGTACTGCAGGCTGCCATTAGCAAATCCTTATGTGTGCGATTTTTACACTGAACAAAAATATAAACGCAACATGTAATGTGTTGGTCCCATGTTTCATGAGCTGAAATAAAAGATCCCAGAAATGTTCCATACACACAAAAAGCTTATTTCTCCCAAGTTTTCTGCACAAATTTGTTTACATCCCTGTTAGTGAGCATTTCTCCTTGCCAAGATAATCCATCCACCTGACAGGTGTGGCATATCAAGAAGCTGATTAAACAGCATGACCATTACACAGGTGCACCTTGTGCTGGGGACAGTAAAAGGCCACCCTAAAATGTGCAGTTTTGTCACACAACACAATGCCACAGAGGTCTCAAGTTTTGAGGGAGCGTGCAATTGGCATGCTGACTGCAGGAATGTCCACCAGAGCTGTTGACAGAGAATGTAATGTTAATTTCTCTACCAGACCACGTGGTTACACGTGGTCTGCGGTTATGAGGCCAGTTGGACGTACTGCCAAAAACAGTGGGTTTGCACAACCAAAGAATTTCGTCACAAACTGTCAGAAACCGTCTCAGGGAAGCTCATCAATGTACTCGTCGTACTCACCAGGGTCTTGACCTGACTGTAGTTCTGTGTCGTAAATTACTTCAGTGGGAAAATGCTCACCTTTGATGGCCACTGGCATGCTGGTTTCAACTGTACCGGGCAGATGGCAGATGTTGTATGGCGTTGTGTGGGCGAGCGAATTGCTGATGTCAACGTTGTGAACAGAGTGCCCCATGGTGGCGGTGGGGTTATGGTATGGGCAGGCATAAGCTACAGACAACGAACACAATTGCATTTTATCGATGGCAATTTGAATGTACAGAGATACCGTGACGAGATCCTGAGGCCCATTGTCGTGCCATTCATCCGCTGCCATCACCTCATGTTATAGCATGATAATGCACAGCCCCATGTCACAAGGATCTGTACACAATTCCTGGAAGCTGAAAATGGCCCAGTTCTTCCATGACCTGCATACTCACCAGCCATGTCACCCATTGAGCATGTTTGGGATGCTCTGGATCTAAGTGTACGACAGCGTGTTCCAGTTCCAGCCAATATCCAGCAACTTCGCACAGCCAGATGTGGGACAACATGCTACAGGCCACAATCAACAGCCTGATCAACTCTATGCGAAAGAGATGTGTTGCGCTGCATGAGAATGGTGGTCACACCAGATACTTACTGGTTTTCTGATCCACGCCCCTACCTTTTATTTAAAGGTATCTGTGCATATCTGTATGTATAGATGCATATCTGTATTCCCAGTCATGTGAAATCCATAGATTTGGGCCTAATGAATTTATTTCAATTTACTGATTTCCTTATATTAACTGTAACTCAGTAAAATCTTTGAAATTGTTGTATGTTGCGTTTATGTTTTTGTTCAGTGTAAAATAATCTGTTCAAGGACATACATCTTGTGTATTAGAAGCAATTATTGGTACCAATTTTTCCATTCACTATAATGGGGGATCATGTTTTCTGCTAGTTTTCGGCCGTGAACTTCCGTGGCTTCAATAATATAATATAATAATATAATATATAATATGCCATTTAGCAGACGCTTTTATCCAAAGCGACTTACAGTCATGCGTGCATACATTTTTGTGTATGGGTGGTCCCAGGGATCGAACCCACTACCTTGGCGTTACAAGCGCCGTGCTCTACCAGCTGAGCTACAGAGGACCACATCAGAGAGGACCACATCAATGAGAGGGGGCTGTCATTCTCCCCTGGGTCTAGGTCACCTATCTAGGGCCAGGAGTGTTTCCTGATCAGGAGACATAGGGCAGAAAAACTCCTGGCCCTAGTACTGATCAAAGAGATTCCTATGTGCACCATACAGTACAATGTAAATGTAAATGCCACAGGCATAGTAATAGCAGGCCTGTTATAGTGTGTGCAGTTTCACCCCAGAGACTGTTAACAGCCAATGAGACACTAATGTAAATGTGAGCCAATGGTGTAGTATATGATGAATGGTGGTCATCATTGCTGTCAACAAAAGAGTCCATCTATGCTGCATCGTGTCAGAAGTTTTTATTCATACCACGAGGTTACAGCATAAATTACAGACACGCGTTGTCTGGAGAGCAGTTGCCTCGAATTATAATAACCGCTCTGGGGTTTATTGTCTAAAACCCTTCTTATATAGACACTGCCAAAATAAGGGTTACCCCCTCTTCTAGCCAATCACCAGTCTCCCCTCGGGCGTCACCCTCAAAACGGCACATTTCAAATAACATCATAAAACATCCCCCCTTCTTGCACTAAATGAAACAACATTCCATTTCTTCATGAAAAACATTTAACACAGACATAATCCAATACACTACAATGGCTTCCTCATTAGACCATGACCCCTCATTATCCGTTATCCTCCATGTGTCTGGTCATGAGCTTAACATGAGGGGAGCCATTATCCTCCATGTGTCTGGTCATGAGCTTAACATGAGGGGAGCCATTATCCTCCATGTGTCTGGTCATGAGCTTAACATGAGGGGAGCCATTATCCTCCATGTGTCTGGTCATGAGCTTAACACGTCCCTGTGTACAAACACAAACACACCGTCATTCCGACGGTTACTCACATGGCCACATAGTCAGACATTCACGGCAGCTTAAACACACAACAGGGTACATGCCAGCGTGTGTGTGTGTGTGTTTAATGACTGTGTGTGTGGGTCACACAACATATCTCATTGTCTACTGATCCTCTGTTTGCTCTCATTGGAATGAATAGCAGTTGTTTGTTAACCGATGCACATTTCTAAACACAAACTGTTCCTCTTCTGATTTTTAAAGCACACCAAACGGCCAGGGCCACGGTATTGCGCTTCCACCATCGCCCTGACTTTGACTTTGTCAATATGCTGAAACTGGATGCTCCACTCCTTTACTAAAGAACAGGCTAAGGGAAATATACTGCTGTGGCTATTTCTTTCTGTGAGCTGCGCATACAGGCAGACTCTCAGGACAGCTAAATTAGTGTCCTCATTCCATGCTAGGTTAGTTTTGTTAGCACATGCAAATAGTTTGGCTAACATCTCAAATATTTCAGTTCTCTGCTCCCATTATGCATACTTTTCTTCAGACTTGCACATTGATCATTTGTATGCTTCATTTACGTGCTTTGGAGGGTGCAAGTACAGTGCCTCCAGAACGTATTCATACTGTTGTGTTACAGCCTGAATTAAAAATGGATGAAATAAATAAAAATCTCACCCATCTGCACACAATACCCCATAATGAAAAAGTTAAGTAATGTTTTTAGAAATTTTAGCTAATTTATTGAAAATGAAATACAGAAATATCAAATTAACATAAGTATTCACACCTCTGAGTCAATACCTGTTAGAATCTCAGTGATTACAGCTCTAAGTCTCTAAGAGCTTTGCACACCTGGATTGTACAATATTTGCACATTGATCTTTTTGAAATTCTTCAAGCTCTATCAAGTTAGTTGTTGATCATTGCTAGACAGCCATTTTCAAGTCTTGCCATAGATTTTCAAGCTGATTTAAGTCAAAACTGTAACTAGGCCACTCGGGAACATTCAGTGTTGTCTTGGTAAGTAACTACAATGTTGTTGATCCATCCTCAGTTTTAAACTCACAGCCATTAAACACTGTAACTGTTTTATAGTCACCATTGGTGTCATGGTGAAATCCCTGAGCAGTTTCCTTCCTCTCGGGCAACTGAGTTAGGAAGGAGGCCTGTATCTTTGTAGTGACTGAGTGTATGGATACACCATCCAAAGTGTAATTAATAACTTCACCATGCTCATCTTTTAGTTATTTATTTTTATCTACCAATAGGTGCCCTTCTTTTTGCGAGGCATTGGAAAACCTCTTTGTGGTTGAATCTGTGTTTGAAACATAATTCCACTTTGACATTATGGGGTAATGTGTGTAGGCCAGTGACACAAAATCTCAATTTAATCCATTTAAATTCAGGCTGTAACACAACAAAATGTGGAAAAAGTCAAGGGGTGCAAATAATTTCTGAAGGTGCTGTATGCTGCAAGAAACTTTGAACGTAGCCTCTGTGACTGTAGCTGCAGCACGAGGTCAAGCAGCGCTAGGCTAGGCTAATAATCTGGCTAGCTTCCAGTCATTCCTCAGGAGCCTTATCATAACTGTGAACCACACCCTAGGTTTTTTTGTTGATTGCGAGGGAGTGCTAGTGGTTTAGTCACAATGGCAACTCCTATGCCAGCCTGCACAATTAGCACATAGCCTCGACGGTTGTAACTTTCCATGTTGTCAGGCTGTCCAAAATAGCAGGCTAGGCTACACAATGGATGCCACCTCGCCACCATAGGCCAACCTGTCTCCAACATCACATACACACCACATATACTGATGATTTCCAAGATGTGTTTTTGAACCTTGTTGTGGTTTAGTTGGACATTTTCTAACACATAAACCCCATGAGATGCATGATCTCTTCTTTCGACAGCTTTTATAACTCATTGGGAGAAGAAAACAGACTCTTCTCGTCTCCGGCTGCACTATTTGTACAGCGACATCATTATGATGAATGTAATGTGTGTGCAATGTTTATAACACACTGGGAGAAGAAAACAGAGTCATTATGATGAATGTGACTCTGACTCACACCACAGGCAGCAAAAGCCACTCTGTCTGTAAGTGTAACTCATGGCTCATTCATGTGTTTGTTTAATCTCCTCATGCTTTGAGTTGATGATTGGGCACAAAGTGGCGTGGGTTGTCCGGTTACCATGAGGTGATGCTCTGTAGACGCTTCCTCCTCTGTTCTGTCAGTGAGGTCCAGTTTCTGCTGTCAGTGAGGTCCAGTTTCTGCTGTCAGTGAGGTCCAGTTCCTGTTCCTGCCACGTGGCGAAAGAAAAACAGGGCATCTCTTTATTTTGCTCTCCTTTTTTCTATTTTTCATTCTCTCTCTCTCTCTCTCTCTCTCTCTCGCTCTCTCTCTCTCTCTCTCTCTCTCTCTCTCTCTCTCTCTCTCTCTCTCTCTCTCTCTCTCTCTCTCTTGCTCTCTCTCTCTCTCTCTCTCTCTCTCTTGCGCTCTCTCTCCCTCGCTCTCTCTCGGTCTCTCTCTCTCTCTCCCCTTTCCATCCTCCCACCAGTCTGTGTGACCTTGCACCAGTCTCTGTGACCTTGGAGAGCGAGGGACTGTAGTACCGCTGAGCATTCTGGGACAGAGCAGACCAGATAGTCATATTGAGGGCACAGAGATGGAGAGATAGCGGTTTGGGGGAATGGAGAAAGAAGGGAAGCACAAACGAGCAACGGATGTGTGTGTGTGTGTGTGTGTGTGTGTGTGTGTGTCTGTGTGTGTGTGTGTGTGTGTGTGTGTGTCTGTGTGTGTGTGTGTGTGTGTGTGTGTGTGTGTGTGTGTGTGTGTGTGTGTGTGTGTGTGTGTGTGTGTGTGTGTGTGTGTGTGTGTGTGTGTGTGTGTGTGTGTTGAAGGGATACAGGCAAATGAAATAGACAGTAATATAATGAAGTGCAGGGAGTGGTGAAGTAGTGATACGATTGGTCTTGGAGATGAAGAAATCAATAGCACTAAAGGAGATCTGTGTCGAGGCATGATAGTGTCTTAATAAGGGTTATTATCTCATTGACTCTCACTAACGTTCTATGTGGGAACAGGCAGCTACCTGCAGAGCTGACTACCGCAGCCCATGGAAACCATGGCAACCACCGGAGAATCTGAAACACGCGTTATGACAGTCAGTCATTTATTAATTTGATTAGTAATCAAATTGAAAAGAGTTCAATTGCGAATAGCATTTGTCGTTGAAGTTTGATTTACTATGGTAAGGGATTTAGGATGTCAATTTTTTGTTCAGGTTTGTGTGGCGGTGACTGTGGAACATAAAGTAGCTTGGTTGAGCTACTTTGTGTTAATTGCCTATTTGAAAATGTATCCACCTCACAAAAAGGTTTGTGTTGATATCAGCTATGTGAAAGAAAAGCTTCAGCAATAAACACGTCTTAACATCAACACACTCTGAAGCTCAAACAACATCTACCTCAATATTAAAACAACATCTACCTCAATATTTAAACAACATCCACCTCCATATTAAAACAAAATCCACCTCCATATTAAAACAACATCTACCTCAATATTAAAACAACATCCACCTCCATATTAAAACAACATCTACCTCAATATTAAAACAACATCCACCTCCATATTAAAACAACATCCACCTCCATATTAAAACAACATCTACCTCAATATTAAAACAACATCCACCTCCATATTAAAACAACATCTACCTCCATATTAAAAAAAACATCCACCTCCATATTTAAAAATTTACCTCCATATTAAAACAATATTTACCTCCATATTAAAACAACAGCTACCTCCATATTAAAACAGCATCTACCTCCATATTGTCTCACTCTCTCTCAATTTACATATTGCCAAAGCGTACTTTGGAGATTAAGTGATACATTTACAATATGAACATAATTAAAATAATAATAATGAAGATTGTCAACGGAACAATCGGTAACAACAATAATCAAGGGTCAAAATAACCATACAATGGACAACAACAAAACAATGGCATAGAGGACATGTGCAGGTTGATTAGTCATTCAGACACTGTCCCTCATCTTATGGCAGGCAGCAATGTAGTGCGCTGCCAACCCACAGCTCTCTGCATCTTCCCCCAACAGGACGGGTAGCCTGAGTCCTCCCCCAACAGGACGGGTAGCCTGAGTCCTCACCCAACAGGATGGGTAGCCTGAGTCCTCCCCCAACAGGAC
Organism: Coregonus clupeaformis; assembly: GCF_020615455.1. Taxonomy (NCBI): domain Eukaryota; kingdom Metazoa; phylum Chordata; class Actinopteri; order Salmoniformes; family Salmonidae; genus Coregonus; species Coregonus clupeaformis. The sequence goes on from NC_059212.1 coordinate 55,579,199, forward strand.
GGGAAGCCTATTCTCATCAGAATAAGGGTTTCAAATTTGGGCAAATTACACTCTAATTGTTTTATATTTTTTACATTTTGTCAGGAAATGCAGCTCTGTCTTGGGTTCTGCTGTGGTGCAGTGGTTGCACAGCCTTTCCTCTACAGGGAGCCAGGTTTTCCTGTGTCTACCCTTCTCAATGGCAAGGCTGTGCTCACTGAGCCTGTACTTTGTCAAGGTTTTTCTAAGGTTTTGATCAGTAACCATGGTCAAATAGCTTGCCATGGTTTACTGTCGATTTTGCTTTGTGCTTGTGCTTGTGTTTCCTAATTCTGCCCTGCATGCATCGTTTGTAGTTTTCCTCTGGACATGTAGGAGAATCTTACAGAACTCTGCATGCAGGGTTTCAATGGGGTGTTTGTCCCATTGGGTGAAATCTTGTTTTGCAAGTGGACCCCACACCTCGCTGCCATAAAATGCAATTGGTTCAATGACACATTCAATTTGTTTTAGCCAAATTTGAGTAGGTATTTCAATTTGAATTTGTTTTTTAATGGCTTAGAATGCCCTGCATGCTTTCTCTCTCAGTTAATTCACTGCATCATTAAGGTGTCCAGTTGAGTTTATTTTTCAACCTAAGTAATTGTAGTGCGTGCAGTACTCTATATATTTGGTACCAATTGAGAACTTTGGTCTAATTTCCTGAGGTCTGGATCTTCTCTGGAAAATCATTATTTTAGTATTTTGGGGGTTTAGTGCCAGGGCCCAGGTCTGGCAGTACTGCTCTAGCAGGTCCAGGCTCTGCTGTAGGGCATGTGCTGTGGGTGACAGCAGGCATAGGTCATCTGTGAAGAGCAGGCATTTAACCTCTGAATTGTGGAGACTAACACCAGGGGCTGAGGATTTTTCTAGAACAGTGGCCAATTCATGTATGTAAATATTGAAGAGCGCCGGGCTCAGATTGCAACCCTGGCGAAGGCCCCGCCCCTGGTTAAAGAATTCTGTTATTTTCTTGCCAATTTGGATGCTGCACGTATTGCCAGTATACATTGATTTAATTATGTCATATGTTTTACCACCTAAGCTATAAAAATAAATGAAGAGAGTCGCACACTCTATATATAAACTCCCAGTAATTTAATGGGTAAAACAAAGTAGTAAAACTGTGCCTTCTTCAGGGTGATACGTTGGTGTTTTACCCATTTACATTACTGGGAGTTTATATATAGAGTGTGCGACTCTCTTTATTAATTTTCTATAGCTTACAGTTTATTCGCCGTTAGTCAGCACCTATACACAAAATAAATGTATCTTGGTGTGCGCCAGCTCATGCTTTTTATTAGAATATGTTTTACCCCCTACACCACTTTCAATAACTTTGTAGAACAGTCCTGTAAGCCAAATAGAATCAAATGCTTTTTGGAAGTCGATAAAGCAAGAGTACATTTTGGTATTATTTTGGTGGACATGTTTATCTATCAGGGCGTGTATGGTGTAAATATGATCGGTCGTGCGATGTTTTGGTATAAATCCAATGAGGCTTTTTACTCAAGACATTGTGCTTATTAAGGAAGTTTAGAACTCTTACATTTATAATACTACAGAAAACCTTCCCCAGGTTACTCTTCACACAAATGCCTCTGTAATTGTTAGGATCAAATAAAATGTGTCTCCGTTCTTAAAGATCGGGGTTATGAGTCCTTCATTTTAGATGTCAGGGAAATAACCTACACTCAGGATCAAATTAAACAGTTTTGATATAGCCAATGGAAATGTTGCATTAGTGAATTTCAGCATCTCATTTAGGATGCCATCGGGTCCACATGCTTTTTAAAATGTGAAGTTCCTAATAGAGCTCCTGGTCAGTAATTGGGGTCCAATGGATTTTGATTGTCCTTTATAGCTTTTTCTAATCCAGTCAACTTCTCATGAATTTGACATTGTTCATCGTTTCCATCAATTTGAACGGTGTTGTAGTGTTTTAAAATGGGTTGTCCATATGTCACAATTTTCTATCGCTAATTTCTCTTGTTTTGATTTATTTATTTGATTTATGAATTTTTTTCCAGAAGTTGTTTGTGTTCATTGACTCCTCAATTAGTGTCAGTTGCTGGCTATTGTAATGTGATTTTTTGTTTCTGAGTGTATTCTTATAGAGTTATAAAGTCTCACAGTAATGAAGACATAATTCACCATTATTTGGCTCTCTGATTTTTGTTGAATAGTGTTCTAAGTTTTTTCATGATAATTTTACAATCTGTATCAAACCAAATCTGTTGTCTTTTTTGGTAAAACATTTTAAAATCCATTTCAGTTATGCTTCTTTTGCCGTTTGCCTGAATATATTGTTGATGTTTTTTACTGCTAGATTTATGTCTTCTTTACTGTGAGTGGATGTGGTGTCCAGAATGTTATCCAAGAGTGTTTGGAGTTTTTGGTTACTGGTTGCTTTCTGTGCTGTTTTGGGCCCATCTGGATGAATTGCTGATGTTGTAAAGCTCACTGGGCTGTGAATGTGTGGTTGTTTCCATGTCTGTTCTTTTGAGGAACAAGGTCATTTGGCTGTGATTGGACAGAGGCGTTAGTGGCTTGACAGTGAATGAGGCTGAGAGAGAAAGGGTCAGTGTCTGTAATCATATAGTCTACTGTGCTGTGGCCAAGAGGTGAGCAATGGGTGAATCTCTCCAAAGAGTCTCCTCGTAACCTACCATTGACAAAGTACAGACCCAGGCTTCGACAAAGCTGCAGAAGATCCCTTCCTTTTTTGTTGATGGTGCTGTCACTGTTGTTTCTATGGGGGAGATTAAGACAGTTAGAAACAGTATGGCCTGTAATAAAGCTGTCCCCTCGTGTGCTCGTTAGATCAGGTAGAGTTCCTGTGTGTGCATTTGGGTTCCCACAGATGAGCATATTTCCCTGGAAATGGCACGTCTCTTCCTCAAGGGTGGGGAATATCTCTTCTGAGTAATATGGGATTCTGAGGGGGGGATGTACTGTATATTGTGCAAAGGAATACATATTTTTCTGTCAGTACAAGTCATTTTTTTAGTTTGAACCAAAAGTGATATTTACCCATTTTAAGGGTATCGATTTTGAGGGGATCTCTCTCTCTCTCTCTCTCTCTCTCTCTCTCTCTCTCTCTCTCTCTCTCTCTCTCTCTCTCTCTCTCTCTGTCTCTCTCTCCCTCTGTCTCTCTCTCTCTCTCTCTCTCTCTCTCTCTCTCTCTCTCTCTCTCTCTCTCTCTCTCTCTCTCTCTCTCTCTCTCTCTCTGTGTCTCTCTCTCTCTCTCTCTCTCTTCTCGTTCAATCTGGCTTTCTGTTTAACTCCACCTTTTCTGTCCCTCTCTCCCTCCCCCCTCTCTCTCCCCCCCTCTCTCTCCCCCCCTCTCTCCCTCTATCTATCTCTCTCTCTTTCAGGGTGTCTCTCTCTCTCTCACACACACTGTCACCATCAGAGATAGTGAGAAAAATATAACGACTCAGATGTTGCCAGACGTTGCGCAAAAAGTCAAGAAGCACTCTTTCCCTCCCCTATTTCTCTCCCCTTTGTTTTCCTTTTTTTTTTTCTCTCTCTCTTTCTCTCTCTCTCTTTCTCTCTCTCTCTCTCTCTCTCTCTCTCTCTCTCTCTCTCTCTCTCTCTCTCTCTCTCTCTCTCTCTCTCTCTCTCTCTCTCTCTCTCTCTCTCTCTCTCTCTCTCTCTCTCTCTCTCTCTCTCTCTCTCTCTCTCTCCTCCCCCGCTCTCTCTCTATAATGCCCAGCTCACTGTAAAAATACATCCATGTTGCTGTGTCACGGTGACCTGTGATGTCGTCCTACTGCAGAGAGATGATACAGGCAAACACACACAGACACACACGCGTTGCAAAGTGGTTCCGTAGCGTTGCTAAACATGCACATCATTGCTGAACTGCACATCGTTGCTGAACATGCACATCGTTGCTGAACTTGCACATCATTGCTGAATGTGCACAATGTGTTCTAGGAAATGGTGTTCTCCTGAGGTGGCGTGGCATGGTGCCCTGCTCAGATGATAGAATTGGAAACGCACCCTGTGGGATTCAATGAGTCAAGTTCCCCTGGTGAACACAATGTTTACATTATGAACAAACACTTCCCTTTTCACCAATGGTCACACCTGCAAACAGTGGAAAAGGGGAATTGACAAGTAACCGTAGGTACTGTTTGGTTAGGGATCAGTGATATCAATCAATGATTTCACACAGTTGTTATGATTATGCTAGATTAATTCAAGTTATGTCATAATTGTTCATACCAGGTTCAATGTTGTAATTCTTTCTGTACCTGCTTAGGTATGTTTCTTTCTCAGGAAGCGAGATTCTGCTTGATTGGTTGTGAAATTTGGTAAATTGTGCAAGGGGAAATAAACTCATCGTAGTCTGTTCCAGGAAGAAGGTTGTCATGGCAGGGAGAATGATTAGGTTAGCCTAGGCCACTCTCTTTCGCTCTCTCTCTCTCTCTCTCTCTCTCTCTCTCTCTCTCTCTCTCTCTCTCTCTCTCTCTCTCTCTCTCTCTCTCTCTCTCTCTCTCTCTCTCTCTCTCTCTCTCTCTCTCTCTCTCTCTCTCTCTCTGTCTCTCTCTCTCTCTCTCTCTCTCTCTCTCTCTCTCTCTCTCTCTCTCTCTCTCTCTCTCTCTCTCTCTCTCTCTCTCTGTCTCTCTCTCTCTCTCTTTCTCTCTCTCTTTCTCTCTCCTCTCTCTCTCCTCTCTCTCTCCTCTCTCTCTCTCTCTCTCTCTTCTCGTTCTATCTGGCTTTCTGTTTAACTCCACCTTTTCTGTCCCCCCCCTCTCTCTCCCTACCCCCTATGTACCTCCCTCCCCCCTCTCTCTCTCTCGTTCTCTCTGGTGGCAGTCAGTGAGGCAGGTTGACCTCGCCTTAGCTCCACCCCTCCTATTCACCTGGCGCTCGGCCCAGAATGTTGCTCCAATTCCGCCCGCTCTCATTGGTCCCCCCTCACACCCTGCTTGTGAGAAAGGGAAATGACCGCCCTCCCCTCCACTTCCCCCTGCTTTTGCTCTCTCTCTCTCTCTCTCTCCCTCTCTCCCACCCACTTGCTCTGTCCCTCTCTCTCTCTCTTTCTCTTTTAAATAGATTTACCACGGCTGGTTGTGCAGTGCTCAACTGTAAGTGATATGGGGTTTGATTTGATTTTCCGACTCAGACCAGAAATGCTGGTAGTTGTGAAAGGGTGCTTTGTACAGGCTGTGTGTGTTTGGTATGGCATGGTGTGTGTGTGTGCGTGCTGTGTGTGTTTGGGGGAGTGCGGGAGGGTGAAAGTCTTATTTGTTTTAGCAGACACCCTTGCATGGCTGACATTTTTACACATGATCTGTTCCCACAGCTGCATAGATGGGCTCTATAGAGTGAAGAGAATGAGTAAGGGAAAATAGCGTGCTCTTGGGAAAGAACGTTCTAGAGGTTTCCACTGAGGAATGATTGAAGGCAGAAATCAACTCTAAATCGATTCTGTGAAAGGTTAGATCACCAAGCTAACCTCTCTTTCTCTCTCTCTCTCTCTCTCTCTCTCTCTCTCTCTCTCTCTCTCTCTCTCTCTCTCTCTCTCTACAGAGGAAGTGCCTTCCCTGACGTCTGCTGCAGCTTCGATGTGCTTCTAAAGCCGAAGCTCCGCCCCCCCACTTTGCCTCGCTTGCTGCCACGGTAACGCGAGCACAAGGATACCAACCACTCCCCTCATCACGGCCCACGCCTAAAACTCGCGCCCAGACCTGCAGCCTCCTCTGCCCTCACTGCTCCAGCTCCAGCCTACAGCCCTATCCTCACCAGGCTTCCTGCCAACCTCCACCAGCCCTCCCATACCACGCTACCCCACAAAGCCTCTCTCCTTCTGGGGTGAGCCTCTCACTCAGTCTCCTCAGTTTCTCTGATGTCCATTCATTTACATTCAGTCACAGCCTGCATCACCACTGTATTCAGAAGAGAAGGATCTGAAGTCTGAACTTTCCCTCTGGGTTAAGTGCTGGATTGTTGGTGAGAGACAAGTTGAGACAGAAAGTGGTAGAGTCATTCTCTGCCAGCATCATTGGCTGTTGAGTGTGTTCTCAATGCTCTAAGGAAGGTAATGTCCCAATAACACACAGAAAACATTGTTACAATACATTTCATTTCTCTTTGACACATTTGTTGGAATCTTTCAGAGAATAAGGAGATTTATCTGTGTCCAACCAAAGGACACACACACAGCAACACACACGTCACGCTTTAGCCCGATTCGGCCGGATTACAATTATTTTTCGGGACTGTCTTGGTCGCCATGGCGCAAATGAACATGGCGCACATGAACATGGCGCACATGCGGGACACTAAATGGCTGACGCTGGAGGTGTGCCGGGAGTTCCAGAGAGGCACATGCTCGCGCTCCGACCAGGAGTGTAAGTTCGCCCACCCAGCCAAGAGCTGCCAGGTGGAGAACGGTCGAGTCATCGCCTGCTTCGACTCACTCAAGGTAAGAAGGAAGGAGATACGTCACAGGGGGTGTAATCATTAGTCCAAACAGTTTTAAACAGTTGTGTTTTGCGTTTGTGTCTGGAACGAAGCAATGGGCTACGACCATACATGGTGCTGTGATTTGATTGGTTGGCATACAAGAAGATCGGGGGGTTAAGGTAAGAAGGAAGGAGATACGACACAGGGTGAAGCTATGGGGTACGACCATACATGGTGCTGTGATTTGATTGGCTAGCATCATACGACAATGAATGATTATTTGATTTGATTGGCTGGCGAACAATAAGGAGGAGTCCTGGGGAGTTTATTTGTTTATTGTTTTATTCTATCTCATTAGTTGTTTGGCATATATTAGAAACAGCTAAACTGCTAAATGACGTAAATGTAAATGTAAATGTAAACAGCTACTCTTCCTGGGGTCCACACAGAACACAATACAGAAACACATGCAAACAGGCACAGCATGTCCTGCGATCTGAAGGCTATGTACCGTCAGCCTATGTACATGACCCAGACTCCCAAATATCAGCACTACAATTTGCACTGTTCAGGCGTGGCACAAGGGTATTTCAGCAACTTGTCAAGGTCTGCTCCATGTAGGAGTCAAGAGATCAACCCACTTCACACACACACACACACCCCATCTGGCCCCTGCATGACATGTGCTCTCTCCAGCCTCGCCCACTTCTGGTCATGTGACTGGGATATGTGACGGGGTGGGAGGCGGAGGGGAGAAGGAGGGGGGCATGCTTACCCCCCTCCAGATTCAGTAGGACAAACTTACAGATGTAACTTGATGTTATTATCTGTGTGGGGAAGTGTAGCAGAGTTGGAAAGGGGTTCAACCTCAGTTCCAGTCAGTTTAGGAAACCTACTGACATCCAATGTATAGCTTAAAAACACTCATGAACCACAAACTGCTGTTTTCAATGTATGAATTTAACTTAAAGAGATGATTGATGTTATATGTGGCAAGTGCTATCTACCTCCATCCATCCCCCCCCTCTCTCTCTCTCTCTCTCTCCCTCTCCCTCTCTCTCTCTCTCTCTCTCTCTCTCTCTCTCTCTCTCTCTCTCTCTCTCTCTCTCTCTCACTCTCCTCTCTCTCTCTCTCTCTCTCTCTCTCTCTCTCTCTCTCTCTCTCTCTCTCTCTCTCTCTCTCTCTCTCTCTCTCTCTCTCTCTCTCTCTCTCTCTCTCTCTC
>NC_059212.1:55591858-55594358 GCF_020615455.1 Coregonus clupeaformis
GCTCTATTGTCTGGATATCTATACTGAGATCAGACTACAGCTCTATTGTCTGGATATCTATACTGAGATCAGACTACAGCTATATTGTCTGGATATCTATACTGAGATCAGACTACAGCTCTATTGTCTGGATATCTATACTGAGATCAGACTACAGCTCTATTGTCTGGATATCTATACTGAGATCAGACTACAGCTCTGTTGTCTGGATATCTATACTGAGATCAGACTACAGCTCTATTGTCTGGATATCTATACTGAGATCAGACTACAGCTCTATTGTCTGGATATCTATACTGAGATCAGACTACAGCTCTATTGTCTGGATATCTATACTGAGATCAGACTACAGCTATATTGTCTGGATATCTATACTGAGATCAGCCTGTGGCTCCATTTCTTAGAGAACCAGTGTATTTATGCGCGTATGACTGTTATGTGTGTACATGCAAGCATCCATCTGTCTGTGTGGGCAACTGTGCATACATGCTGTCATACATGCTGTCATACATGCTGTCATACATGCTGTCATACATGCTGTCATACATGCTGTCATACATGCTGTCATGTGCATGTAGGCCTATGTGTGTGTGTTTTGTGTGAGAGAGAGATCTGGTCCACCGTCCTGCACATCATGGTAGGGCGTACTGAACAGCAATAATACCTTGGAAACCAGAGTTAAAACATTACACCACAGGTGGCAAAACTCGTGCCATGTTGGGCCGAGTATCTGCGGATTATCACTCCTCCCTTGTACTTGATTCAAGGTACAAGGTCACTGTTTATTTAAGAACTCCCCTCACCTGGTTGTCAAGGTCTTAATTGGTTAGTTAGGAACTCCCCTCACTTGGTTGTCGAGGTCTTAATTGGTTAGTTAGGAACTCCCCTCACCTGGTTGTCAAGGTCTTAATTGGTTAGTTAGGAACTCCCCTCACCTGGTTGTCGAGGTCTTAATTGGTTAGTTAGGAACTCCCCTCACCTGGTTGTCGAGGTCTTAATTGGTTAGTTAGGAACTCCCCTCACCTGGTTGTCGAGGTCTTAATTGGTTAGTTAGGAACTCCCCTCACCTGGTTGTCGAGGTCTTAATTGCAGATGAATTGAAAGGAAATAATGAAAGCTTGCAGACGCTCTGCCCTCCATTGAATGAGTTTGACACCCTGCATCAGACACACAGAGCAGATTGCCCATATAAACCTATATTGGCTGATACACAGTGATTTAGATAGAGACAGTGTGCTAGGCTTCAGTAGCTACACTCTTAGAAAAAAAGGGTTCCAAAAGAGTACTTCAGCTATCCCCACAGGAGAACCCTTTTTGGTTCCTCTGTGGAAAAGGTTCTAGCTGGAACCAAAGGGGTTCTACCCTTTTAGGTTCTAGATAGCACCTTTTTTTTCTAAGAGTGTAGGATAATGAATAAGAGGAAATATGTGCACACACACTGTGGCAGTACAGTCAGCAGTACACTGACAACTAGAGGAATACTGTGGCAGTACAGTCAGCAGTACACTGACAACTAGAGGAATACTGTGGCAGTACAGTCAGCAGTACACTGACAACTAGAGGAATACTGTGGCAGTACAGTCAGCAGGACACTGACAACTAGAGGAATACTGTGGCAGTACAGTCAGCAGTACACTGACAACTAGAGGAATACTGTGGCAGTACAGTCAGCAGTACACTGACAACTAGAGGAATACTGTGGCAGTACAGTCAGCAGTACACTGACAACTAGAGGAATACTGTGGCAGTACAGTCAGCAGTACACTGACAACTAGAGGAATACTGTGGCAGTACAGTCAGCAGGACACTGACAACTAGAGGAATGCTGTGGCAGTACAGTCAGCAGTACACTGACAACTAGAGGAATACTGTGGCAGTACAGTCAGCAGTACACTGACAACTAGGGGAATACTGTGGCAGTACAGTCAGCAGTACACTGACAACTAGAGGAATACTGTGGCAGTACAGTCAGCAGTACACTGACAACTAGAGGAATACTGTGGCAGTACAGTCAGCAGTACACTGACAACTAGAGGAATACTGTGGCAGTACAGTCAGCAGTACACTGACAACTAGAGGAATACTGTGGCAGTACAGTCAGCAGGACACTGACAACTAGAGGAATACTGTGGCAGTACAGTCAGCAGTACACTGACAACTAGAGGAATACTGTGGCAGTACAGTCAGCAGGACACTGACAACTAGAGGAATACTGTGGCAGTACAGTCAGCAGGACACTGACAACTAGAGGAATACTGTGGCAGTACAGTCAACAGGACACTGACAACTAGAGGAATACTGTGGCAGTACAGTCAGCAGGACACTGACAACTAGAGGAATACTGTGGCAGTACAGTCAACAGGACACTGACAACTAGAGGAATACTGTGGCAGTACAGTCAGCAGGACACTGACAACTAGAGGAATACTGTGGCAGTACAGTCAACAGGACACTGACAACTAGAGGAATACTGTGGCAGTACAGTCAGCAGGACACTGAC
>NC_059212.1:55599358-55614358 GCF_020615455.1 Coregonus clupeaformis
CCATACTTAGGCAGCCTGTTGGCACTAGTTATTTGTGGGATCTTGTTCCGTATGGTTTGTTTTGGTGTTAACCTAGGACTTCACGTATCGTTTGTTTTGTTCGTGTGTGTACTTCATTAAAAGATGTACGGCTATCACGCTGCGCCTTGGTCCGCTTCATCCAGTAACGATCGTGACAAATAGTGCACATAGAACATATCTACAGCGGCTTAGACTTGCTTTCAATGAGAATGACATATCTATAACTAACATTTCTATGTGAATTTGGTCAGGTCGCCCAAAAAGTTCCATATTGCAGCTTTAAGACGTGTGTAGTCATGCTCAGTTGATCTCATACACATTCACCATTATTAGTCAATCAACACAGCCAATATATGAACAAGGCTGACTTAAAGAATGGCAGCTCAGACTTCCAAAGCGACGAAGCTCTACATACGAGGGTAGAATAGTGTAGAATAGCGTGACCCTGTCCCAGAGGTAACTCCATGTCACTACAGCTTGAAGATGAACCATAGAGCAGCTATGATAGATGATGTGCAGTAATATTCTGTCTGGTCCACACAGACAGAGAGACGATTGGACGAGTCTAATAAAAAGAGTTGCAGCTCAGATCTCACATTAGATCGATAACAGATTGATTGTTTGTTATGTGGAGTAATGAACACCAGAGGCGTAACCTCGTTATCTTTCAAAGGAAGAGGGGAGGTGATATTAAGACAGTACATACACCCTGGACGTATAGCAATGACATGCTGTGTGTGTGGGGTGTGTGTACATGTGTGCGTGTCGCAGGGAATGGCGTTTTCGCTACTGTATACTTGACCTTTGACCTTGGCATTCCTGAGAGCCACCACTCTTCAAGTGAGAACAGCTCTATAAGTAGACATGTCAGTGACATGAGGTGTGACATGGGAGCGGCAGGTAGCCCAGTGGTTAGAGCGGTGGGCCTGGAACCGAAAGGTTGCTAGTTTGAATGTGAAAAATCTGTCGCTGTGCCCTTGAGCATGGGACTTAACCCTAATTGCTCCAGGGGTGTCTCAGGGAGAGTGGTATATGCAAAAAAACACATTTCCAATTCATGCATATTAATACACACTTATACATGTGTGAAATACGACAAATACAAACACCCACCAAATGATTATGTGTGTGTCTGTTTGGTTGTGTGTGTCTGTGACACAGAAAAGGCTTCCAATTATCAGGAAACATTTTGTGAGACTTCTGAGTATAGCCTCTACTTAAAACAGATGTCTCTCTTTGTCAGTCTGCATGACATAAACCTCTAAGTGTGACTTTGGCATGCTGGGTGGCCTGGTTGATGTCTCTACCATATCATTTAGTGTCACAGTTAATGTGCCACTGGGGGGCTTTTCATAGATCTTATCATAGATTAACGCTCTCCCGACCCTTCATGCCACCATAAGCCCCCCCGGACCCTGCCCTGTAAGCTCAGTGTGTGTGTGTGTGTGTGTGTGTGTGTGTCACCACTGAGCCCTGAGTCATTACCAGTGTCACCTGTGTCCCATTAAGAGAGTCATTACGCTTCCCAGAACAACGTGCGGTGCCGGCCGTGCACTCAGCAGCAAAAAGCCATCCTCACCTAATGTGCTGTGTGTGTGTGCTGTGTGTGTGTGCTGTGTGTGTCCCCAGTGCATCACATTGCATTGGAGTCACAGTCACAGTCTTGTTAGTTTCCCAGTAGCTCTGTGTTTATAGCCTGCTGTGTTGTGACCATATCTCTGTTCTCTGTCCCAGTGACTTCTGGCCAACCGTATTGGGAGATCAAAGCTCCCTATCCTCAGACACACTGTGAAGGGAGTTCCCCAACAGTCAAACAGAGAGTCTGTGATGGGGTCTGGTGGTGGGTCTCTCTACATAAACACAGCCCTTATCAGGAGTACTGTGTTTGGATTCTGCACGTAGAAGTGTGTGTGTGGAGAAATTGTGTGTGTGTGGGGGGGGGGGGATTAGATGACTCAGTACTAACGTACCAGGTGTCTAAAAGCTCCTCTCAGGTTCTGTTCTCTGTCCAGACACACACACAAACACACATACACACAAAAACACACACAAACTCAGAGGTCCTCGACACTCCGTCTTCTTGCGTTGACAGGAAGGGATGTGGCTCCTCCCAGCATTCTTTGCAGGCTGATTCATTGTTTGCTTAAATCCCACTGTGACAAAGTATGGTGTGTGTCTGCACTTGCTGCACTAGCCAATCATCCTGCTCCGTTCAACAGCAAATAAGAGCAGTGTCTCTCATTCTGAGGAGAGAATGAAGGAAAGATGAACGTAGGAGGAAAAATATGAATATGGTTTAATCTTTAAGTGGAATAAACCTGTTTCATCTTATTCAGCTAGAAGGGTTCCAGTGTCCCCACACCTATTCTCGGTCTCTCTCACAAACATCTGGAATGACACAGCAAAATACTCTACTTGCAAATAGAACAAATTATTATAAACCATTTATGTCCCTTAACATATTTGGAGCTGAATAGTCACATTTGGGCCCCCTGGCACTTTAGAGCAGTGGAATAAGCCTTGTTTAGAACAGTGGAATAAGGCTTGTTTAGAGCAGTGGAATAAGGCTTGTTTAGAGCAGTGGAATAAGCCTTGTTTAGAACAGTGGAATAAGGCTTGTTTAGAGCAGTGGAATAAGGCTTGTTTAGAGCAGTGGAATAAGCCTTGTTTAGAACAGTGGAATAAGGCTTGTTTAGAGCAGTGGAATAAGGCTTGCTTAGAACAGTGGAATAAGGCTTGTTTAGAGCAGTGGAATAAGCCTTGTTCAGAGCAGTGGAATAAGCCTTGTTTAGAACAGTGGAATAAGCCTTGTTTAGAGCAGTGGAATAAGGCTTGTTTAGAGCAGTGGAATAAGCCTTGTTTAGAACAGTGGAATAAGGCTTGTTTAGAGCAGTGGAATAAGGCTTGTTTAGAGCAGTGGAATAAGCCTTGTTTAGAACAGTGGAATAAGGCTTGTTTAGAGCAGTGGAATAAGGCTTGTTCAGAGCAGTGGAATAAGCCTTGTTTAGAGCAGTGAAATAAGGCTTGTTTAGAACAGTGGAATAAGGCTCGTTTAGAGCAGTGGAATAAGCCTTGTTCAGAGCAGTGGAATAAGCCTTGTTCAGAGCAGTGGAATAAGCCTTGTTCAGAGCAGTGGAATAAGGCTTGTTCAGAGCAGTGGAATAAGGCTTGTTTAGAGCAGTGGAATAAGGCTTGTTCAGAGCTGTGGAATAAGCCTTGTTTAGAACAGTGGAATAAGCCTTGTTTAGAACAGTGGAATAAGCCTTGTTTAGAGCAGTGGAATAAGCCTTGTTTAGAGCAGTGGGATTAGCTTTGTTTAGAACAGTGGAATAAGCCTTGTTTAGAACAGTGGAATAAGGCTTGTTCAGAGCAGTGGAATAAGCCTTGTTTAGAACAGTGGAATAAGGCTTGTTTAGAACAGTGGAATAAGGCTTGTTTAGAACAGTGGAATAAGCCTTGTTTAGAACAGTGGAATAAGCCTTGTTTAGAACAGTGGAATAAGGCTTGTTTAGAGCAGTGGAATAAGCCTTGTTTAGAACAGTGGAATAAGGCTTGTTTAGAACAGTGGAATAAGGCTTGTTCAGAGCTGTGGAATAAGCCTTGTTTAGAACAGTGGAATAAGCCTTGTTTAGAACAGTGGAATAAGCCTTGTTTAGAGCAGTGGAATAAGCCTTGTTTAGAGCAGTGGGATAAGCCTTGTTTAGAACAGTGGAATAAGCCTTGTTTAGAACAGTGGAATAAGAATTGTTCAGAGCAGTGGAATAAGCCTTGTTTAGAACAGTGGAATAAGGCTTGTTTAGAGCAGTGGAATAAGGCTTGTTTAGAGCAGTGGAATAAGGCTTGTTCAGAGCAGTGGAATAAGCCTTGTTTAGAACAATGGAATAAGCCTTGTTTAGAGCAGTGGAATAAGGCTTGTTTAGAGCAGTGGAATAAGCCTTGTTTAGAACAGTGGAATAACGCTTGTTTAGAGCAGTGGAATAAGGCTTGTTCAGAGCAGTGGAATAAGCCTTTTTTAGAGCAGTGGAATAAGCCTTGTTAAGAGCAGTGGAATAAGGGTTGTTTAGAGCAGTGGAATAAGGCTTGTTTGGAGCAGTGGAATAAGCCTTGTTTAGAGCAGTGGAATAAGGCTTGTTTAGAGCAGTGGAATAAGCCTCGTTCAGAGCAGTGGAATAAGGCTTGTTTAGAGCAGTGGAATAAGGCTTGTTTAGAGCAGTGGAATAAGGCTTGTTTAGAGCAGTGGAATAAGGCTTGTTTAGAGCAGTGGAATAAGGCTTGTTCAGAGCAGTGGAATAAGGCTTGTTTAGAGCAGTGGAATAAGCCTTGTTCAGAGCAGTGGAATAAGGCTTGTTCAGAGCAGTGGAATAAGGCTTGTTTTTCAACAGCAGAGGAAAGAGAGACCTCAGACTTTCCAGGCTATATTTAAAAGAATATTCTTATGAAACAGCTGTATAATCCAGCTGCTTGTCATAATGTGGTTCTCATTGTATTGAAAGTACACTAATGATTATTTACATCAGATACAGATATAAGGAACCATTGTATATGAATGTACAGGATATTTGAATGAAGACAATTTCATTGTTGTAGTGTGCCTTGCTTTTCCTCTGCTTATGGAATAGTGGCTCTATGCCTTTAAATCTGTGGGGTTCCATATTAGAGTTCCCTGTATGCAAGAGCCATATATTAACCATTCTTAATATGTCTCTGCCTGTATGTATCTGTGAGCAATCAGGGAGCAAGCATGGATTCCAGGAATTACGATGTTGTTAGGGCTGGGATTATTCTGTTGTTAGGGCTGGGATTCTTCTCTCTCTCTCTCCATCCCCCTCCTCACTCTCACTCTCACTCTCTCTCTCTCTCTCTCTCTCTCTCTCTCCCTCCCTCTCCCACCCCCCTCACTCTCCCCCCCTCCTCCCTCCCTCTCGCTCTCTCTCCCTGCCCCTCCCCCTCTCTCTCTCTCTCTCTCTCTCTCTCTCTCTCTCTCTCTCTCTCTCTCTCTCTCTCTCCCTCCCCCTCTCTCTCTCTCTCTCTCTCTCTCCCTCACCCTCCCTCTCTCTCTCTCTCTCTCCCTCACCCTCTCTCTCTCTCTCTGACCATCACTACGGACTTCTCATGCAGCAGGTTCTAGCATTTCACTGACGCAGGTTCATGCTACAGTACGTGACTCACTTTGTCTGTCCCCTTCCCAGCTTCCACAGGCTGACATTTCACTATTCAAAATGGCAGCCTGCTTTAGCCACTGTTTTGACTCTTATTTGAAGTTTCAAGTTGTATTCGTCGTATGTACAGGATACACATGGTATACACCATCCAACAAAATGCTTACTTGCAGGTTCCTTCTGGACAATGCAACAACAATAAGAAATAATAAAAGATAAGAATACGAACATAAAGTAAATGTCTTAGTAGAATAGAAGGCTGCAAGTTTCCTGGTACGGGGGTTGGCGGTCATCACACACGACCTCGCTTGGCAAATGCCACAGCGGTAAATCCAACGTGGGACGGATGGGGTCAGGTGGGGTGAGCGCAATGCAAATCCTCAAGGCCCGTTAACTACTCTGCACCCCTCCCCTCTCAGCCCCCCTGGCTGACTGCTAGCAGAGGTGCAGCTCTGTTTCAGAACCCCCTTATCTGTGTCAGAATGCTTATGAATACCAGTTCAGCTCATTAAGACTTGAGCTCACGGTTAGTAGCTTTGAGTATGCTCAGTTTTGCTCAGTTTTAGAACTTATTTTCAGAACAGTTCTGCGTAGATCTAGAACCTCTTTCAAAACAAGCTCTGCATAGATCTAGAACCTCTTTCAAAACAAGCTCTGCATAGATCTAGAACCTCTTTCAAAACAAGCTCTGCATAGATCTAGAACCTCTTTCAAAACAAGCTCTGCATAGATCTAGAACCTCTTTCAAAACAAGCTCTGCATAGATCTAGAACCTCTTTCAAAACAAGCTCTGCATAGATCTAGAACCTCTTTCAAAACAAGCTCTGCATAGATCTAGAACCTCTTTCAAAACAAGCTCTGCATAGATCTAGAACCTCTTTCAAAACAAGCTCTGCATAGTCTCACTCCAAGTTTTTGACTCACTGTGTTTGCACGTTAGCCATTTAGTCCATTAGTCCAGTGTAAGAACTGTATTGATGTTTCAATATGGCCTCTCCTTTAACCTCTGTCAAAATGTTTACAGTCAGAACTCCTGTTAGCTTGGTGCTGTGTTACCATGGCATAGAGCAGCCCTTCTACCTACATGCACCATTTAAAATGAAAGAGTAAAATCGTTGAGGCCTTCAACCATTTACATGTTAGTCGTTTAGCTGTAACTCTCTAATCCAGGTTAGCAGTGATAGGACTTAGCAACAGTGTTTAAACAAGCTAGCCAGTCATACAGCCGACTGATGAGGCATGGACCATGATTTGACCCAGTTGTTGAAATGTCTGTCTCAAGTTTCAACAAGTCAGATGCCTGTGTAGACGTCTGCTTGTAACAGACACTGTTCATGAAGCATAAAGCATGCGCACACCAACGCACACACACCAACACACACACACACACACACCAACACACATACACCACACACACACACACACACACACCACACACACCAACACACACACACACACACCAACACACACACCCCACACACACACACACACACACACACACACACACACACACACCACACACACCAACACACACACCCCACACACACACACACCAACACACACACCAACACACACACACCAACAAACACACACCACACACACACACACACACCAACACACACACACCAACAAACACACACCACACACACACACACACCAACACACACCACACACACACACACCACCAACACACACCAACACACACACACCAACAAACACACACCACACACACACACACACCAACACACACCACACACACACACACCACCAACACACACACCACACACACCAACACACACACACACCACCACACACACCAACACACACACACACCAACAAACACACACCACACACACACCAACACACACACCAACACACACACCACCAACACACACATCAACACACACACACACCAACACACACACCCCACACACACACACACCACACACACACCACACACACACACCACACACACCAACACACACCAACACACACACCCCACACACACACACACCACACACCAACACACACACACACCAACACACACACACCAACACACACACCAACACACACACACCAACAAACACACACCACACACACACACACACACCACACACACACACCAACAAACACACACCACACACACACACACACCAACACACACCACACACACACACACCACCAACACACACCAACACACACACACCAACAAACACACACCACACACACACACACACCAACACACACCACACACACACACACCACCAACACACACACCACACACACCAACACACACACACACCACCACACACACCAACACACACACACACCAACAAACATACACCACACACACACACACACACACACACACACCACACACACCAACACACACACACACCAACACACACACCCCACACACACACACACCACACACACACCACACACACCAACACACACACACACCACCACACACACCAACACACACACACCAACACACACACACCACCAACACACACACCAACACACACACACCAACACACATACACACACCACACACACACACACCACCAACACACACACACCACCAACACACACACACCACCAACACACACACACACACCAACACACACCACCAACACACACACACACACCAACACACACCACCAACACACACACACCACCAACACACACACACACACACACACACAAACACACCACCAACACACACCACCAACACACACACACCACCAACACACACACACACACCAACACACACCACCAACACACACACACCACCAACACACACACACCACCAACACACACACCACCAACACACACCACCAACACACACACACCACCAACACACACACACCACCAACACACACACACACCACCAACACACACCACCAACACACACACACCACCAACACACACACACCACCAACACACACACACCACCACCACACACACACCACCAACACACACACACCACCAACACACACACACCAACACACACACACCAACACACACACACACCACCAACACACACACGCCACCAACACACACACACACCACCACCAACACACACACACAAACACACACACACACCAACACACACACACCAACACACACACACCAACACACACCAACACACACACACACCAACACACACACACCAACACACACCAACACACACACCAACACACACACACACCACACACACACACACACCACACACACACCAACACACACCAACACACACACCAACACACACACGCCAACACACACACCACACACACACACACCAACACACACCAACACACACACCAACACACACACACCACACCACACACACACCAACACACACCAACACACACACCAACACACACACACCAACACACACACACCACCAACACACACACACACCAACACACACACCAACACACACACACCACACCACACACACACCAACACACACCAACACACACACCAACACACACACACCAACACACACACACCACCAACACACACACACCAACACACACACCAACACACACACACCAACACACACACCACCAACACACACATCAACACACACACACACCAACACACACACCCCACACACACACACACCACACACACACCACACACACACACCACACACACCAACACACACCAACACACACACCCCACACACACACACACCACACACCAACACACACACACACCAACACACACACACCAACACACACACCAACACACACACACCAACAAACACACACCACACACACACACACACACCAACACACACACACCAACAAACACACACCACACACACACACACACCAACACACACCACACACACACACACCACCAACACACACCAACAAACACACACCACACACACCACACACACACACACCACCAACACACACACCACACACACCAACACACACACACACCACCACACACACCAACACACACACACACCAACAAACATACACCACACACACACACACACACACACACACACCACACACACCAACACACACACACACCAACACACACACCCCACACACACACACACCACACACACACCACACACACAACACACACACACACCACCACACACACCAACACACACACACCAACACACACACACCACCAACACACACACCAACACACACACACCAACACACATACACACACCACACACACACACCACCAACACACACACACCACCAACACACACACACCACCAACACACACACACACACCAACACACACCACCAACACACACACACACACCAACACACACCACCAACACACACACACCACCAACACACACACACACACACACACACAAACACACCACCAACACACACCACCAACACACACACACCACCAACACACACACACACACCAACACACACCACCAACACACACACACCACCAACACACACACACCACCAACACACACACCACCAACACACACCACCAACACACACACACCACCAACACACACACACCACCAACACACACACACACCACCAACACACACCACCAACACACACACACCACCAACACACACACACCACCAACACACACACACCACCACCACACACACACCACCAACACACACACACCACCAACACACACACACCAACACACACACACCAACACACACACACACCACCAACACACACACGCCACCAACACACACACACACCACCACCAACACACACACACAAACACACACACACACCAACACACACACACCAACACACACACACCAACACACACCAACACACACACACCAACACACACACACCAACACACACCAACACACACACACCAACACACACACACACCACACACACACACACCACACACACACCAACACACACCAACACACACACCAACACACACACGCCAACACACACACACCACACACACACACACCAACACACACCAACACACACACCAAACCACACACACACCAACACACACCAACACACACACCAACACACACACACCAACACACACACACCACCAACACACACACGCCACCAACACACACACAAACACACACACACACCAACACACACACACCACACACACACACACCAACACACACACACCAACACACACACACACCAACACACACACACCAACACACACACACACACCACACACACACCAACACACACACACCAACACACACCAACACACACACACCAACACACACACACACCACACACACACACACCACACACACACCAACACACACCAACACACACACACACCAACACACACACACACCACACACACACACTATAGGCATAACGTCTCCACGTGAAAAGAACACAGGGAAAAAAACACGTGTGAACAAATCACGTGAAAAACAGACGTGTGAAGTTAACACATGGATTTTTCACGTACATTTTCCACATGACTCAGACACGTGGTATTAGAACCCGGGTCTCGCAAGGGTGAAGCCAACGTCTTGACCATTCGACCAATAGGGCGGGGCTACCTCATCATGTGACCATGAACAATCATGACCGACTCATTTCCTCTGTACCTTCCGGTGTGCATTTTCGTGTTTTAAGGTCAACTAAGGCTGTCAAATGATTCAAATTCCTAATTTGCTCAAATTGAGCTGTAATTTAAGATTTTTACACAAAAAGCATTACAAGAATATTAACGTCTTAATTTTGTCCAAAGTAACTGTTAGCAAAATCTGGTAAATTGATCAACACACTTTCTTTCAACTCAAAGGCAACTTGTATTGACATCGCATTGTTGTTTTTAGCTTTATAGATTATGTATTTTGGATGTTTTCAGTGTATTTAGGATGTTTTCAGTGTATTTTGGATGTTTTCAGACAATGCACAAAAAAAATGTGTGCACTAAAATTACAAAAAGTTAACTGGAGTTAACTGATTAACTCTGACGGCGCACATTTTAACATGTTAAACAGGATTAATAAGGAGACCCAGAGCGCTAGCTTCTCTGTTCTTTTCACTGGGCTTCTTCCAACGGTCACTTACCAACGAATGAAGAAGAGAGGCGTGAGCCTGCAGCAGTAACACTCCGAACGGATGGCTCAGAAATAATACATAATTATTTTAAACGCACTTGAATTGTTATACACAGATAGGCTAAGTTACCTTTTTACATAATGGCATTACAGAATTTGCAATTCCATATGTGGAACCATTGCTACTGCAACATGTTAACAACACCTTTTCACATGTGAGGAGAATAACATTATTTCACCATCAGATGTGAACTTGTAATTCCACATGTGGAGTTTTCTTACATGTGAAACTGCAAATAAGATTTTCACATGTGATTGATTTTCATATGTGATTGATTTTCACATGTGAACTTGCAATTCCACATGTGAAAGTGAGATTTTCACATTAGAATGTTTTTAACATGTGAAACTGCGAATTTCACATATGCAACTGCAATTCACGTGAGGTGAAAACATGTTTTTTTCTTCTCACATGTGAAAAGGGGGTGCTAACATGTGAACTATAAGTTTAATACATGTGAAATATGGTTTCACATGTGAAATTTAAGCTCAACATTTGAAAACAGATTTCATATGTGTAAATGCGATTTCACATGTGAAACTGCAAATTTGACATGTGTACACTTCTTCCTGCCTGTATCTGAGTGGGGAAACTTCTGAGGGTGCATCTCAATTGTCAGACGTGGTTTCCTCTCCTCATCTCCTTTCCTTACTCTGCACCGACCTGAAAACACAGGATGAACGCAATATGGAGAGTGATCACCAGGAACTCGCTTCCTTTCACCTGTCCCAGTCTTTCATGTCAGTGCGAATGAAGGACAGAACAAAAAGAGAGCTAACCATGTTAGACCAATGGAGAGCTTGGAATTACAACGTTATAGCTGCATTTCGGTAAAAATTGAGTTACGGACATATATTCTGTACCATATTCTCTGCCTATATACAACTCTAAATACCCCAATTCATGTTGTTAAGTTAAAAAGAAAACAAGATTTAAAATAAAATAAAATACTCACATCATTCAAACCATTGAGGGTTTGCAACTTTAAAGCCAACCATCTTAGAATCAACTTTTTGCAGATAGAACCTTACAATTCTAAGGTCACGTATTGAGATGCACCCAGGCGGCAGGGCAGACAGACACAGCTCTATGTGTGATTGAGCGTGGATCCTGCTGCCTTGGCCGGTCGGCTCAGCTGTGGCCATGGAATAAATACATATATGTAAATAAATATAAATGTAAATAAATATATGTTGTAAAGAACAGGCCTATGTGTGTCTGGCACCTGTTACATGATCATGACTCCAGTGTGTGTGTATGTGGTGTGTATGGTGTGTGTGTGTCTGTGTCTGTGTGTCTGTGTCTGTTTGTCTGTGTGTCTGTGTCTGTGTCTGTGTGTCTGTGTGTCTGTGTATCTGTGTCTGTGTGTCTGTGTGTCTGTGTGTGTGTGTGTGTGTGTGTGTCTGTGTCTGTGTCTGTGTCTGTGTGTGTGTGTGTTGTGTGTCTGTGTGTTGTGTGTCTGTGTGTGTCTGTGTGTGTGTGTGTCACACTTGAAGTATCCTGACCCCACTCCTCCAGGATTTCTGTACTGTACCCTTCCTTCTTGGCGTTGTGTATTGACAGCATAGACCGTCACTCTTAGTTCATCATCTCCACGAGTCTTTTTAAGTTTGACTTCATATTGTGATGTCATGTCTCTGTATCATATGAATGGGTTGTATGTATATCTCCTGTCAGACAGGAAGCCCTGCTGGAAATATCTGTATTATATGAATGGGTTGTATGTATATCTCCTGTCAGACAGGAAGCCCTGCTGGATATCTCTGTATTATATGAATGGGTTGTATGTATATCTCCTGTCAGACAGGAAGCCCTGCTGGATATCTCTGTATTATATGAATGGGTTGTATGTATATCTCCTGTCAGACAGGAAGCCCTGCTGGAAATATCTGTATTATATGAATGGGTTGTATGTATATCTCCTGTCAGACAGGAAGTCCTGCTGGATATCTCTGTATTATATGAATGGGTTGTATGTATATCTCCTGTCAGACAGGAAGCCCTGCTGGATATCTCTGTATTATATGAATGGGTTGTATGTATATCTCCTGTCAGACAGGAAGCCTAGTTGGATGTCTGGGTAGCGGTCCCACAGAGACCCTCTTCTGAACTGAACACACACATTTATGCAGACACACACACACGCACAAATGCACGAAGACACACACACACGCACATATCCATGAAAACACTCACACACACACAGACGCAGACACACAGACACACATTTTTCTCCCACAGGGCAGAGCAGAAATAGAGAGCCCTTAACAATTAGCAAGTGCCAGACTTAGGCCAGACCTAGGGTGAACCAGGCTTAGCCCAGACCTAGGATGAACCAGGATTAGCCCAGACCTAGGGTGAACCAGGGTTAGCTCAGACCTAGGGTGAACCAGGGTTAGCTCAGACCTAGGGTGAACCAGGCTTAGCCCAGACCTAGGATGAACCAGGCTTAGCCCAGACTTAGGATGAACCAGGCTTAGCCCAGACCTAGAGTGAACCAGGCTTAGGGGCATGCAGCTATAAACAGCCCCACACACACACACTCACACGCACGCACACACACACACACACACACACACACACACACACACACACACACACACACACACACACACAGTTGTCAGCTGACTGTGTGTGTGTGTGTGTGTGTGTGTGTGTGTGTGTGTGTGTGTGTGTGTGTTTTACAGGGCATGTCTGGGATGTTTACTAGCAGAGGGAACCATAACAAATCACCAGGTCACCTCAGGACATTATCTCATACTGCAGATTATACATGTTGTATAAATATGGAATTAAATGATACCATGGAATTATGGGTATCTATCTTCTGTCTGTTGTTGTGGTACATGTTTTACTGTCAAGTTAATGCCAGTGCTGTCTGAATCTGAGTCAACTTTAACCTACTATACTCTCTCCCTCCCTCCCTCCCTCCCTCCCTCCCTCCCTCCCTCCCTCCCTCCCTCCCTCCCTCCCTCCCTCCCTCCCTCCCTCAGGGCCGTTGTTCCAGGGAGAACTGTAAGTACCTCCATCCTCCTGGCCACCTGAAGACCCAGCTGGAGATCAACGGTAGGAACAATCTGATCCAACAGAAGAACATGGCCATGCTGGCCCAGCAGATGCAGCTCGCCAACGCCATGATGCCCGGCACACAGCTTCAGCCTATGGTGAGACAACACACACTCATGTACAGTACATGTATGTCTTACACACACACACACACACACACACACACACACACACACGTGAGTGGAGTAGAATAGAACTGAACTGTGACTGAATGGCAGGACCTGAAACACGTCTTCATTTTCTTCAACCTTTACCAATCCAGGTTAATCTCTATGACCTGGTCCAAGACAGCAACAGGTTCAGCTTACATCATCAGGTAATTACCTGGCAGCACCGCATTGCATGACAACACTTACTGTCGCCTGCGTCTTAAATGACACCCTATTCCCTATATAGTGCACTACTTCTGAGCATTCAGAGCCCTTAAGCAATGCACTATATAGGGAATAGGGTGTCAGTTAAGATAAGCCACATAACGTTGAACACTGTACATTTAATATTTTACCTACCAGGAAGTATAACTTCTCACCTTTGACCCTTGTCTCTCTCTGCCCCCCTCCCCCTCCAGCAGCCTATGTTCTCCATGGCGCCAGGCCTGGCCACCAATGCCAGCGCAGCGGCCTTTAACCCGTACCTGAGCCCGGTGTCAC
>NC_059212.1:55621858-55704358 GCF_020615455.1 Coregonus clupeaformis
GGCATTTGGGCAGGCTCAATATTCTGCATGACCCCCACCGCCGGTGTTGGTAGGTTCCAGCATTCCTTCTCCACCAATTAGCTTTCAGCCTCGCCAGTGACTCGCACGCCATCAAAATCTAACTAACCATCACACAGCTAAAAGGTGGCACCTTGGCTTTCTGAAGCGAACCCAGATAGTTTTCTAGCATGACTCCCAATCTGTTTGTGCTGTCTAGTCAATGATTATTGATTAATCAAGACAGCACAAACAGATCTGGTATCTAGCTAATAGTTTAATAAATAATGATTAATCAATAATCATTAGTATGATCATATCAACATGTAGTTGGATCTGCCTTTGCTTTGACACATTTGAACCCTGTATAAAGCCTTTGACACATTTGAACCCTGTATAAAGCCTTTGATACATTTGAACCCTATAGCCTTAGACTTCATCAGTTCACAAATTATCTCATCATGGGTGTTGGTGACTTGGGAGTCACAGGGTTGGTTGTGGCATATAACTGAATCATTTGCACATTTCATTTGTTAATGATACTGTATTTAGTCATATCTCTACATTTAAATACTGGAGATATGTTTTAATGGAGGTTTTATTCTGTTTCGGGTGTACTACCAAACATGTTACTGTAAATCCACCTTGGACCCTAAGCTGTGATTGCTTGACCCCTGGCCCTTCTCTGCCCTCTCTGTTGACAACCTCAGCATTTGGCTGGTATAACCTCATTATGCCATCCGCAGATGTACCACTCTGAAACCCCTATACATTTTACTCCCATGGCTGCATTCCAATCAGATATCTCACTCCCTTCTCTTCTCCCTCATGTACTTTTCCTCTTCAGATCAGATTGATTGGTCAGAAAGGACTGGAAGTGTTCAGGCAATATAGTAACTGCCTCCCCTAACCTTCTTATAGTGTTGTCGTTTTCCTATTGCTTACACCTATCCAATCCTCTCAGAGGGAAAGGGAGTGAGTTATAGAATTGGAATGCGCCCCCCACACCACCTGTCCTTCACATTTATTTGCCTGGTGGCCAATTGGCCACACTCCACCCCTCTGTGTGTTGTTGCTTATATGATTTTCCCTTCTGACAAAAGTACCAATGATGCACGGTGGTACGCCAGCATCTGCAGCCACCACATCTGCCACAAGCGTTCCCTTCGCAACCGCCTCAGCCAATCAGGTTTGCTCCTCTACTCTCTCTCTCTCTCTCTCTCTCTCTCTCTCTCTCTCTCTCTCTCTCTCTCTCTCTCCTCTCTCTCTCTCTCTCTCTCTCTCTCTCTCTCTCTCTCTCTCTGGTTGTTAGAAAAGTACATCTTTCATGTTAATGGTGAACTTTTAATGTACTTATTAAATACAAGTTAAAGATATTATTAACTTGTCATTCTGGGGAGACATTTACTGTATGTCGTTATAATGTCTGACATCGTTTTAACCTCGATTTTTGTCCTTTCTCATTTTGAGGACTCTTCCTTATCAAAGTTGACTACCAATGAGTACATGCAATTGGTATGTATGAAGAAGTTTTCCTTATTTTCGCACAGCAGGTGCTGGCAGCAGTTGCTATCTGTGCCATTTGGCGCTTGGGTTATGTTCTGCTGCTGCTGCCTACGTAGGGTATCGCATGCAGTCAACGCTATTGCAGTGTCTGAGGATTCCACATGTTTCTGCTACTTACACGCCAGAGCCCTTTAGTGAGGAGACATTGTAGTCTGTGTTGTAGAAGTATACAGTATGTGGTCAAATAGGACAAGGGATAGAAGACATTGTCATATATAAAAAAATATGTTTGCCTAGACTGGGAGTGCAACAAGCTGTAAAAGATAAAGAAATTAGATTCAACTTTATTATCCCCAAGGAAAATGAGTTAATCCTTAACTAACTGCAGGTCATTTTTGTAGCGCCCAAACATTATTTTTTAAAAGGAGGTCAACAAATTGGAGGACTTGAGTTTGCATGGGTAGCCACCTCATCAGGTGTTTTATCTAGGCATCGTTGTAACCACATTCTGCCTTATCTTGCTATCTTCATCTCCATTTCGGTAATGAACTCTGAGATTTGCGTAAAACTGCTGATGTGTTTTTGAGGGGGGTTCCGATTATATGCATAAGATGTGTTTTTGATTTCTCTGCTCTGTCTCCATCCACAGATTCCAATAATTTCTGCCGATCATCTGAGTAACCACAAGTATCTGACTCAAATGTAGTCAAGAACAGTGAGTTTCTATTAATCTCTGTTTCTTTACAGTATGTTTACCTTCCAGCACCACCAAGAATATCTGAGTGCATCTAGCCAAATTATTTACATTTACATTTTAGTCATTTAGCAGACGCTCTTATCCAGAGCGACTTACAGTTAGTGAATACATATTTTTTTTATACTGGCCCCCCATGGGAATCAAACCCACAACCCTGGCGTTGCAAACGCCATGCTCTATCAACTGAGCTACATCCCTGCCAGCCATTCCCTCCCCTACCCTGGACGACGCTGGGCCAATTGTGCGCCGCCCATGAGTCTCCCGGTCGCGGCCGGCGGCGACAGAGCCTGGATTCTAACCAGGATCTCTAGTGGCACAGTTAGCACTGCGATGCAGTGCCTTAGACCACTGCGCCACTCAGGAGTTTGGCAGCATTTATGGCAGCATTTATTTCCTACATCCTTATACATTTAAAGGGGCAATCTGTAATAGCTACATACGTTTTGTAATTTAAATTAATGATATATACCCGTTGAGCTATGTCTATGAATTTGAGAGTGGTTACATTTCTCCAGCCCCATCCCTCAGATCTTTACCAAAACAGTGGTGGGGTCTCCGCTTTGTTATTGTTTGAACTGTAGATTGCAGCTTTAAGCAACCTTTCAGAGAACAACGATAAGATCCAGATATTGGAAGGCTAGCTACATTTTAAAATAACATATAAAACGTACTTCTTTAATGTAATTCCTCGCCTCTTGTTTTGCAGATCCAATGAATGGTTGATGGCACCATCCAAGCCTAAAGAGTTCAGCCTTTATGTATATAGTGTTCAGAATGTCAAGCAATGGACAGGAGGAGCATCATCTCTCAGTCACTCTGGAATGCTGGTCTTGTTACGCATGCAAACATCGGTGTGCTCTGTTGATGCCATGACACACACACACACACCTCCTCGTCCTCCAAGTCAACGTCCAGCTGAGAAGAGGAGTGTCTGTCTGTCCATCTGTGCTGACAGACAGACGCTGAATACATTAGCAGTACACCTGTGTGTTCAAACACAAAACCATGGCACTCAAATAATTTTTTATTTTTTTTGCACACACACAAGGTTGGGACCGATGTGTTGTTGCATCTAACCTACATAATACAGTGTTGGTACGTCGGTAGACCAAGACAGAATGTTTTATTCACTTCGTTCTGTTTTTAAATTAATAGACTTGTGTTAATGGTTTACAAAAACATTTGCAAACGTGCCCCTTGAATTTGAATTGAAATCAGAAAGGCACAACACATTTTAAAAGGAATATTTAGGCGAAACGTCAGAGCATGTACAGTATTCTGTTTTTAATAAGGCTTCTAGTGAAACTAGATACTAAAATGAGGGTCAGAGACATATGAATGTTCTGGGTAAGAAACACACCTGTGTACCATTGAAAGCACAGCTTTAAACACCATAGAGGCCATGCATCCCAAGCCAGAGTGTAATTTCAGCAGTGTTATTCTGTTTACCTAAGATATGTGTTTTGTATGGCTCGAGTTTTGATTTTTACATAATTTCTCCATTGTCTAGTTGGTTTTTTAACATTGTGCCATTTGCTTTGTTGTTGATATTAGGAATGGGGTCCTCTCCAGACTTTTAAGTCATCAATCTCCTAAATCTAAAAAACAGAGGTGCCTTTTCTCTTTTTATCGATCTGTTTTTGTTTAGCTTTTCTTTTTGTGCTTTATTGTTGTATTTATCAGACGGGCTGAGCTATGGCTCAAATAGGAGCTCATGGTGACTGGGGAGCTGTACGTCCGTAGACTCTAAAGCCTGTTGAAGTGATGTGGGACGTGCTAGCTCTCCACCAGGTCTCGTTTCCTCGTCCTCAACCTTAAAGGTGGAGGGACTCTAAAACTGTGTCTGCAAAGAAGCACTGTCAAACCACGTGTTGTTAAAATAAGAAAGTGTGACTTAAATGAGGTCATAAGAAGATATGGCACTTGGTTGAGTGTTTTTGTGCTCCCTAAACCCCATTACCCCTGTATAGGCTCATTTAACTTTATTTGAGGTAATACAGCAAATCATTGATTTGATGTGCATTTATCAAACAGAAAGAACATCTCTCCCTTTTTGATCTGATTTCATCCGATTCTGGATACCAAAGCACAGTTCTGCTCATGCACGAAGGGTTACCGAAGTATATGGCCAAATTCAGGAAGGTTCAACACAGAATTGGGGGAGCAGAGAATTAATTTCAGAAACCTTGTTTTCACATGCCATTATATGTTCTGTGATTTCTTTAGTTGTTTTTCTGTTTTGGCTGATGTGTAATATATCTTTACTGATTGTAATGTACCTAATACCTATTCAATTGTATCTATTGAAGCCTTAGATTACAGGACTGGGTTCCATCCCAATCAAATGTACTTTCAATCACCATACAGGCAATGAACACCAATGATATTTTATAGTCCGTACACATACAGCTTGTGTTTTGTTTTCTTCTTCTTTTTTTTTTATAAGTAACAATTTACTCTCTTAAATGTCATTGAATTCATGTGCTATGTATTACTTAAGGATTTGAATATATTTGAATATTTAGTTTGTAGATTTTTGCCTTATTATATTCTACTTGACAATATTGTTATATAGCCATTGTAGATTTTGAGGTAGTATTACATTCATAACTTTTTTTAAACCATACTCATAATTAATAATAACATGTGGAGTCAGATAAAGTATTCAAATCATTCATGTAGCTGGATGTCTCTTTAGATTGAAGAGGTTCATTATCAATTCATTTTGTTGATCAAAGACCTTTTGATATTGATACAAGGAATGACATCAGTTGGTTGGTTGCCGAGGCATCAACTCTGGCTGATGATGAATGTTTCAACTAGCTCCTTTTTTTCTTTGAGATCTTGTTTGAAAATATATTGTGTCGAAATGTAGATTGTCCATGTTTAGAGAAGAAGGAAACAAGTTATTTTCTACTTTATCCATTTAAAAAATATATATTGTTTTAATATTTCTTAAGATTGCCCTGAATGTCAGGCCAAAATGAACAGTGAGATTGATGGGTCTCTGGAGTTGGGTGAATAGTGAGATGAGAGGTGAAGTAGTGGACTTTGCTGAATCGGAAAGGTCGGTAATGCTGCAGATGAACGATCTTTAAACTAAGGGACAAAGGTTGACTTTTTGCACTTCTGTATATAGTCAATGAACAGAGAAAAAACATGTATCATATTGAGATATTATTTTGAATAAAAAATTATATAATTATAAGGAATTTTGTTAGGTTAATTTAAAACATCTAAACTGAAAGACCAGCTAAACAAATTTGCTTGCAAAAATAAAATAAAATCGCAACAGTTTCTCGGCCAATGCATTCAGAAAAAGCTATGCGTTTTTTGGCTTATTTTGTCAGTGGCTTGTAGTTTGCAAGGAAATTCTCAAGGGGAACATGCCCCCCACGTTCACTCCCACTCCCCTTGTAGTATTTTACATAAAACAAATAGCCTATATTGTCTATATTTCAAATGTTGGACCAGGCCCTTCATGTCTGGCCCTACGGTACAATAACTACAATCAATTATACTAGAAACCATATTATATTTTAGTTTGATTTGACTGCATGTAAAAAAATAACACAAATGTAAACAAACTATATAGGTAGATAAGGAAAATTCATATTTTCAATTTACAAAATAACATCTACATTTGGGGAAATGAGACTGCAGACAAGTCATCTATCACTTGTGAAATAACATTTTACCTAGAAACTCCATGAGATCTCAAGAATAAAATGTAATGTTAACACCAAACCACCCAATAAATATTCTCTCATCACAGTAATATTACTCAAGTCAACATGGACTCACAGAACACATACAGCTACTGCTACCAGACAACTGTGCACTCAGCAGGTGAAGGCTCACCACCATACTAAATGAATAGGTAAATACTATTTCAAATGAATGTAACCGTCTTCAGTCAAGGTCAACTTATTTCTGACTCGAGGTCGCTGTATAAGTGCTATCGAACCAAAGCGTCACTTTCTCCAAACCAACCAGTGCTGCTCGGACAGATTTCACTGTCTCTCGGCTTATTAAACCAAGGTCTCTCTTACCTGCTGGGGGCACACATGCTTAACTGCTTATTATGCGTAAGTGATCACTTACATTTTTTGCTTATAGTTGCTACAGAATAATGTACTACTCTGTCTTCAGATTTGTTTTATGCACATTTTATTGTTGCCATAAATACTCTTGCTGTTCTGAATTATAAAAAAAAAAAAAAACATGAATAAAAATAAAACTGATTTGCTCACGCAACTCATCTATGGTCTCCATGTTTGTCTGTTAACTTAGTCTATGAAACATTACTTTAAAGAGCATCCAGAACACATCTGAACATATTCCTCAAAATAAGGAGGCACTCTGACATCACATGAAAACAGATGATCGAGTTCTACATCAAACTTTAGTGTCATTGCCATCTAGTGGACAAATAATTGTCTATTTCCAAATAAAACCAGTGAAATTGGACACCTATCTGTTCTGCAACGGGATGACTCCTCAGCTAGTCAAAAGTATTGTAGATTAGTTGAGTCAGCTGTGCTGGAGCAAAAACATGCACACCTTGTGGCTGCCTAGTTGTGAATCATGTTTGGAGACCAGCACTGCTTTATGTTATCATACTGTACTGTCTGGTTCATGATGACAACAAACACAAGAGCTGTAAATGATGATCTCAACAACAGCTATGAATTTGCATTTCAAATCCCGCTGAAATGCACTCATGAGTGTGTGGAAGACTTATGTAGAGCTTACATTGGGCAGGAACCAGCTTTGATTGACAATTAAACCGCCGACTAGGTGAAGATTATGTCGATGTGCCCTTGAGCAAGGCACTTAACCCTAATTAATCCAGTAAGTCGCTCTGGATAAGAGCATCTGCTAAATTACTAAAATGTCAAATGTAATAGCTAAACATTAAAAAGTGACACTCCAGTCTTCTTTTCACCTAATTTAACACCTGATTTACTTAACAAAAGCCACATCTCAATAGGTGGTCCAGGTATGTCATGACATTGCAAAAGTGGAGGAGGGGCGGGGCTTTCCTGTTTTGTTCTCTATTGCTCTGGTGGATTCCCATTAGACCAACTCCTTGAATGCCCTACTTTTTGAAGTTTGCAGTTGTGTCTAAAAAACATTTGTGTGTGCTTTACTGTATGTACTTTATTGTATATACTTTACTGTATTTTTGGTGTGTGTACTTTACTGTATTTTTACTTGGGATATCGCTTTTCAACAGTAAAAGTTAAAAAAAAAAAATAGCTGGAAGAAATCAGGACTGTTCACTATTTTAAAGTGAAATCCTTTAAGGAACTATGACCCAAGGCAGTCAGCCTACTTTGAGTGTATGTATAGCCTACTCTCACACCAGCGAGACAGATAGGACACAGACTCCATCTCGAAACCAGGGGATGGTGATGTCATTATCAGTATGTGCCCTGGGGCATTGGGAACCTGTCTCTCTGGATTTTACACAGATGACTTACACGTCCTGTGTCAGAGAGCTTCAATGATGACAAGACACTCACCTTTCGGGGAACATAATAGTTTTCTGTTCCATTGCTTCCTTATAGAAATAGTATATCCCCAGTTTATGGTGATGTTTGTTAAAAGTAACTGATGCCTTGAGAAAATGGCATATTTCATTCAGTCATATATTTCATAGAGAAAATATGTCTAAAATAAACATGTGCCACAACCTATATTTGTATTATTATGTACAAAATGAGAAGAATAGACTCTTGAAATACTCCGGTTAAAATAATGTGAAATGTTTGGCTTCTCCTAGTCTGCCATTGGAATACAGTAACGAATAGCTATTGTAGTGTTGCAATTTTCTGACCTGCCTGGGAATTCCATGTCATCTGATTTGCAACTCTCTTGTCATTCAAATGGTGGACAGATGCCGAGTTCAAAACAGCTGTGAACTCGGAATTATCTGACTTCTGACTTCAATGCATTCAAGACATTTTTTACATTTTAGCAGATGCTCTTATCCAGAGCGACTTACAGTTAGTGAGTGCATATATTTTCATACTTTTTTTCATACTGGCCCCCCGTGGGAAACGAACCCACAACCCTGGTATTGCAAGCACCATGCTCTACCGACTGAGCTACACGGGGCCACTGAAATGGTCATCCAACTCGGAATTCCAAGTAGGAAACTCGGGTATACTTCTAGAGCCCCGACTTCTCGACAAGAAAATCATTTCTGAGTTGGATGACCATTCAAATCGATTTTCCCAGTAGTAGCTATTTTTTTTCCCGAGTTCCCAGTCTTTTTGAACGTACTGAAGTCGGAGATTTTCCGAGTTCCCAGTTGTTTTGAACGCGGCACCACTTGTCTTGAAAGCACCAAGACACTTCATACGTTTGTCACCCCCTTTCAATGGCCTACATTCAGTTTAATATAAATAGCCTTTGCTTTACTGTACTATGACTAAAGCTGGGCCTATAAATGATTAGCCTCCTGATCTCAGCCTCGTCATCATATAAGATAACTATCGGGGGAGACGCCCTGGACAACAAACTTCAAGGCTTCTTGTAACAGTCATTTGTTACAATAGCACGGGTCATCTGACTGACACAAGAGTGATTGACTAATATTTGCATTGAGTAATGTTTTGGGTGACTACCCCTTTAAGAAAACGGAACTAAACCTTGGCTCGTGACGTTAGTTGCCTTGCGCTGAGAAACAGTGGGCAGGAAACGCCAAGCAGAGAGAAGTGATCACGCTTTCCAACACCATGGCACAGTACAAACAATCGAAAATGTGCTACACCGTATATTATTAAAATCCGGGAACGGCCACTGTTTTCGGCTTCTTACCAAGACCTTCGGAGACGTTCCTCGAAAGCTTTTCCGCCGAGGGATTTCACAACTACCACCCGTGAAAGGTGTCTGCGCCTGCGGTCTAAAAACATCGGGGCGGACCACGGGTGGAAGAGGATTCGTAGAGAAGGGCTGTCTGTTTTCTGGAGCGATGAGGGAGTATAAAGTGGTCGTGTTGGGCTCGGGCGGCGTGGGTAAATCAGCATTGACGGTCCAGTTTGTGACGGGATCCTTCATTGAGAAATACGACCCCACAATAGAGGATTTCTACCGAAAGGAGATCGAGGTGGACTCGTCGGCCTCTGTTCTGGAGATATTGGACACGGCTGGGACCGAACAGTTCGCCTCCATGCGAGACCTGTACATCAAAAACGGGCAGGGATTTATTTTGGTCTACAGTCTGGTCAACCAACAGAGCTTCCAAGACATCAAGGCGTTGAGGGATCAAATCATCCGAGTGAAAAGATACGAACGAGTGCCCATGGTTTTGGTTGGAAACAAGGTGGACTTGGAAGGCGAGAGGGAGGTCTCTTCCGGGGAAGGCAAGGCGCTGGCTCAGGGGTGGAATTGCCCGTTTATGGAAACTTCTGCAAAAAATAAAGGCTTGGTCGACGAACTGTTCGCAGAAATCGTGAGACAGATGAACTATTCCTCTTTACCCAGCGGTGGAGATCGATGTTGTTCTTGTGTGCTTCTCTAAGAAAACATGTTTCGTGCAGCTGTGAGTGCTTATCTATGTGAAACCCATCAAACAAGCCCTATTTTGATAACTTGTTGATAACAAAATGATACGGCCTCTTTTTTTTTTATTAAGCGACCGTCAATATAGAAAGATGCCAACTGTTGTATTATTGCACACACCGTCGAGGATGACAACAATCGATATTGAAATAGCCTAAAAAGTGTTTACATGACAAAGTACTTGAATGTTTAAGATTTTAGTTTAATATCACACAGCTTTGTATTTTACACTTCTCTGGAAACGTGCCTCGATGGGAACGTCATATTGTGAAACCTAAGAGGGACACTATTTTTTTGTTGTTGCTTTGTTTATGCTATGAAAATGTTTAGTGGGGTTTGATTACTGTTGAGTTGTACTTTTTTCACGTCTTCTGGGCAGGTCATTCAGGCCTGGAGAGATGGATTGGAGGACTCCTCCCTCTGCTGAACAGGGAGGGTCCGCTTTCTGTGGATTCTGCTGGGCTCAAGGAACGTTTGCCCCCCAACATTGGAAACTCCCTGCAAAAGCTCATGTTTTGATTTGTACAGTGTCAAATAAACCCCAAACGCCAGGCAGTAAACCTGCACTGGTCACTGGAACTAGCCTAAACCTGAGCGTCCAGTTCAAATAAGACTAAACATAACAAATAGCATAAACATCACGCTATTGTACATTACCTGCAGAAAAATGCCTACTCAAGACATGGGGCTTATTCATTACGCCGATTCTGTTGCAAAACGCTTCTTAAACGGAAGCAAATGGGGCGGGACCTACCTGAATTGGTCCAATAGAAACTCGTTTTGCTCTGTTTGCTTACGTTTGGTTCTTAAACGGTTTCCGTAATGAATATGCCCCTGGAGTGTGGTGGTTTGAATTTTTTGTGTTTTTTCTTTGGGACTGGTGACGACATTGGATTGAATACAAAACTTGCTCTTCCCCTGCCAGTGTCACACTTTGATTTGCACAAACAAGGACCTTAAAGATGTTACTGACGTGACATGGAGGATACACATGACTGGACCCCATGTCAAGTGCCTTCCTAAGAATTACACCTGTCTCCATGTGCCAACCAAGGAGCCCTCTAATCACAACAGTACTTTACAGTTTGTTTGATTTCAGTTGGGCTCATAGTGAAAGTGTTAACTTCCTTTTTGTATTTTTCAGTGAGGAAGTTGAGGTGTAGACCTAGACCAACAAACAGTTATTTCATGGCAAAGTTTGGCCTATCCCCCCCCCCCACCACCACCGGTACTAATTCACCGAGAATATGAACCTGAGCTTTATGCTGTGGGTTCAGAGAAAAGTAAGCCATGTTTTGTGTTTTTATTTTAATGATTACTTTCTGAAATGTGAAATCCTGATTCAATTGTAATTTTGACCTCAGACAAGCCTATTACAACCCAGCTGTCTGGATTGGAGGACTTTTCAATACAGAAGGCGTTTTATGTAACATTTTGGTGTATGCTCTTCATTCTGTTGGCGTGTGGGTGCGTGGGTGTGTGCTTTACACTTAAACGTGTGGTCATTAGCATAAGACTATAGATCCCGTGTAGCTCAGTTGGTAGAGCATGGTGCTTGCAACACCAAGGTTGTGGGCTCGATTCCCATGGGGGGGACCCCCCAAAAAAGTATGACAATGTATGTAATACTGTGAGCCCCTCTGGATAAGAGCATCTGCTAAATGACATACATGTATAGGCCTGGTCCACAGACGATGGCGTCATAGTTTTTCTGATTAACTGTCCCAGGCCTGGCTCCTAACAGGTCCTCTACAGTACAGAAACCCTATCTCTCTCTGCTTTGTCAATGGTTGAACATAAACACAACTTTACTGTGATGTAGTCGAGCAACACTGAAGTCGACCAATTTATAAGGGTTTTTCGTCCCTCCAGCCGTTAAGAGTAGAGGGCACGCTGGGTGTAGTTGATAAGTGGTGCTTCCTGCCACATGGTTTCTGGGTAGAGGGAGTCAGGAGGGGACAGAGGGGGCTTTCTGTGTCTGGAGCTAAGCCGAATCAGCAGACAGAGCCGAATGAAGCAGGGAGAGGGTGAAAATAGATGTGTTGGGGTGTGTGTGTTTGAATGAAGCAGAGACGGGGTTAAATTAGATGTGTTGGGGTATTTGTGTTCGAGTGAAGCAGAGAGAGGGTGGAACCAAATGTGTTGGGGTGTTTGAATGAAGCAGAGAGAGGGTGACATTACATGTGTTGGGGTGTTTGAGTTTGAATGAGGCAGAGAGAGGGTGAAATTAGATGTGTTGGGGTCTTGTGTTTAAAAAAAGCAGAGAGAGACTGCTTCTCTTGCCAGGGCCGTGCCCGAGTCTGTTTGGGGCTGGTATGTATGCCTATAAAGTGAACAGTCAAAGCTTTATAGTGCTGAGTGGTTGGGGGGGGGGGAAGACATTCCATACATTATGGTAGATGTAGCTTAGTCATGGCGGGGGAAGGGAGAGGAGGTAAAGTGCACTGTGGTGCAATGGAGGAGGAAGAATTGAGTGACAATATCCTGCACAATACCAGGGAGATTCTAGTGTGTGCATGTGCACGCCATATGGAAATTGAGGTGTGTGTATAAATGTCAGTAAGTGTGTGTGAGAGAAAGAGAGAGAAGTGTGATGTCAGGAAAGAATTGATCCCAGTATCTATTCTTTACAAGACCGTCCCACTAGGTTGAACAGCAGCTAACATGGTTTACTTCCCTTCCGCCTTGAGGGTTCTAGTCATCATCACCGAGGTACTGCTTCCTTGGTGAACTCAGTGACCCTTGACAGTCAGACTAACGCACTGTGACGTGCCCTACATGTACCAACACAACCTTAACGCTCTCCATCCACGAGGCTTGCTCAGAGAAATCACACAAAATATTAGGTTCCAGTTTTAAAATGAAGGATGTTTGAGGCTGTCTGGGCCCGTACTGTTAGGCCTAGTCATTCACTTAAAGGACCAATCAGCAGTTGAGACTATAACAACGTTTTGGTAAAAAGTTGAGGGATGGGCTTGGAGAAATGTAACGACTCTCAAATTCATAGAAAGTGCTTTGGATGCAAGGACTGACCATCCAAAATTATAGTTTTAACCATGTTTTGAGGCTATAGAGTGTTTGTTTAAAACAAGCTTATATTTTGGGTTCTGACGAGGTGTGACAGTTGAACTAAGCTCATGAGGCAGTTGCACTAAGCTTCTTCAATTATCAATGGGTATAAATCATTGATTTATTAGTCAAAAAATTGATGTAGCAACTGTGGATTAGCCCTTTAATGGGGTAGGATTATTAATACAATTTTCAATAGAATCAATCAGAAAACGTTATTACCACGCCTCCAATTAAATGGATAAGTCGTCCAAATAAATCAAAGGCAATAGGAGTGTGGGTCACCTAGGTGTGTTATGATCAGATTGTAAGATACTTCTGGTAATGCCTCAGAATATGGAGCTTATTGATAGTTATAAAGCTTTCTGTTTCTAATAACTTGGTCCATTGAGAGCAGAATCCATGCTTGAGATCTGCTATTGATACAGTGGCTTGCGAAAGTATTCACCCCCCTTAGCATTTTTCCTATTTTGTTGCCTTACAACCTGGAATTAAAATGGATTTTTGGGGGGTTTGTATCATTTGATTTACACAACATGCCTACCACTTTGAAGATGCAAAATATTTTTTATTGTGAAACAAACAATAAATAAGACAAAGAAACAGAACTTGAGCGTGCATAACTATTCACCCCTCAAAGTCAATACTTTGTAGAGCCACCTTTTGCAGCAATTACAGCTGCAAGTCTCTTGGGGTATGTCTCTATAAGCTTGGCACATCTAGCCACTGGGATTTTTGCCCATTCTTCAAGGCAAAACTGCTCCAGCTCCTTCAAGTTGGATGGGATCTGCTGGTGTACAGCAATCTTTAAGTCATACCACAGATTCTCAATTGGATTGAGGTCTGGGCTTTGACTAGGCCATTCCAATACATTTAAATGTTTCCCCTTAAACCACTCGAGTGTTGCTTTAGCAGTATGCTTAGGGTCATTGTCCTGCTGGAAGGTGAACCTCTGTCCCAGTCTCAAATCTCTGGAAGACTGAAACAGGTTTCCCTCAAGAATTTCCCTGTATTTAGCGCCATCCATCATTCCTTCAATTCTGACCAGTTTCCCAGTCCTTGCCGATGAAAAACATGGATGGTGCTCCTTCAGGGTTATCTTTGGTCTCTTTATTGCCTCTCTGATTAATGCCCTCCTTGGCTGGTCCGTGAGTTTTGGTGGGCAGCCCTCTCTTCGCAGGTTTGTTGTGGTGCCATATTCTTTCAATTTTTAAAATAATGGATTTAATGGTGCTCCGTGGGATGTTCAAAGTTTCTGATATTTATTTATAACCCAACCCTGATCTGTACTTCTCCACAACTTTGTCCCTGACCTGTTTGGAGAGCTTCTTGGTCTTCATGGTGCCGCTTGCTTGGTGGTGCCGTGGTGCCCCTTGCTTAGTGGTGTTGCAGACTCTGGGGCCTTTTAGAACAGGTGTATATATACTGAGATCATGTGACAGATCATTTGACACTTAGATTGCACACAGGTGGACTTTATTTAATTAATTATGTGACTTCTGAAGGTAATTGGTTGCACCATATCTTATTTAGGGGCTTCATAGCAAAGGGGGGGAATACATATGCCGCACAACTTTTACAATATTTATTATTTCAAATGTTTTGAAACAAGATATTATTTTCATTTCACTTCACCAATTTGGACTATTTTGTGTATGTCCATTACATGAAATCCACATAAAAATAAATTTAAATTACAGGTTGTAATGCAACAAAATAGGAAAAACGCTAAGGGGGATGAATACTTTTGCAAGGCACTGTATCATGATTTATGCAAAAAAATGTGAAGAATGCAGTGAATAATGCAGCTCAAATTAATATTCACCACTGAGAATCTCTATGAAAACCAGGTCTGGTTTAGTGTCCAATAGTCTGACCTTGGGGATCCCGAGGGAAGGAGGCAGGGAGGGAGGCAGGCAGACAGACATTTTGGAGAAATAGCTACTCTATGCAGAGTAAGAGTTTTCAAAATGGTTTAGTAGTTGTTGTTTGCCTACCTTCCTTAAGGGTGTTGGATACCTGTTGATAGTATCGCTAACAGATGTATGATCAGCTGGATTCAACCATTGAAACAGTGATTAAACCACTAAAACAGTGATTAAACCATTGAAACAGTGATTAAACCACTAAAACAGTGATTAAACCATTGAAACAGTGATACTATGATTAAACTATGTGGGAAAACTGCTTTTGTCATATAGCTCATACTGTGTGTTTATGCGGACAGTACATTCATGCATCCTTGTATGCATTTGTCCATTTGCAAGCCATGCCTAAATGGGATGCATGCATGTGTGTGTATAACACTGTGACATGGTCCTGTAAAAGTAGGTAAGGAGGAACCCCTTTGAGGAATGATGATGGATCCTAGAACTGTGAAATACAATGGTGGTTTGCTAATTGACAGATACACTGCAATACTTATCCTGGCCAGGTGGAGAGGCCATTAGGCCAAAAAGCTCTCAGGTACACAGCCTGACCCGTACGGTGATCTCGCGTAATGTTGGAGATTCTTAAGCCATGGAGTAACCATTATGGCAAAACACAACGGAAAATGTTTTAAAACGTTTTTGCAATGGGAAATGAACAGGAGCTTTTCTTATTGGACGGGACCAGGTAGTCCCTCCTTGTTTCAGTCTGTTTTCTTTTGTTTGGTGCCTAATGAACAGGACCCTGGCCTTGCATCATATTGTCTTAGTGTGCTGGTGTGTCGCAACAGTTCCTCTTTGACGTGTAAAGATACCCTGTCAGGGAAGTTGTCACAGTCTCACTTCTGCATTGAAGAGAATCAGTGCCACAGAGTGACCCCTGAGATATAGAGCTCTACCTTTTATTCATCACTTACCCTCAAAGTGATTGAGAGAGTAGGGGCAAGTACATATTGAGAGTTGAAGTCAACCCTTACAGATATACAGTGTCTCTACACAGTGTGTTGAATCCAGAGTGATAGCTCACGTTGTTTTGGAAGATGAACATGTTGAAATGACTATTCAAAACAAAACAGAGGAAGGAATGGTTTCTTCCTTGTTTCCTTGTTGGCTTGCAGTACATCAGATGTCTCACTGACCCCTGACCCTGTGTGATCTCATTTGGGGCAGAGAGGCCAGCCGATCGTATGACACTAACCTCGTTGCCACGGTTATTTATCTCCGCTCAGTATGTAGGCCTACTGTTCAGTCAGCCAGGCCTGTGAGTTAGAGAGCGATCGGCAGAAAGACCATGATTCGTCTTTTCCCACCGAGGACATCCACACTGTTATTGGCTCTATTAGTGTAGTAGTTAAGTGGCCCTCTCCCAAATACAACCCCCAAAACCTCCCTCAACCCCTCCCCCATCCCAATACAATCCCAAAACCCTCCCTCAGCCCCTCCCCCATCCCAATACAACCCCCAAACCCTCCCTCAGCTCCTCCCCCATCCCAATACAACCCCCCAACTGCTCCCTCAGTGCCTCTCCCATCCCATCCCCAAGTACCCCCCCTGTTGCTTCCCAGATACCCCAGAGTTATTAAGGATCTAAACCATATGGACACAGAGAGATTATTACCCCCACATAAACACACACATACGTGCATGCTGGTGGGAGGAGATATAGGAGGATGGGCTTATTGTAATGGCTGGAATGGAACTAATTAAAAGGTATCAATGGAAACCACGTTTGATTCCGTTCCATTTATTCCATTCCAGCTATTTCAAAGAGCCCGTCCTCCTATAGCTCATCCCACCAGCCTCCTCTGGTGTATGCAAACACACACACACACACACAAACACACACGCACACACACATGCATGCACACACACACACACACACACACACACACACGCACACACAAGACTAACCCATCCCTAGCCTCAGGGACCCCTTCCTCCCTCCGTTTCCCCCTCAGTACCCTCTGTTAGGGTTGTGGGGTGAGGGCAGGAGGACGATTGAGATTCAGAGCCCATGTTGTCATCACTACGAGACACATTCTTTTCAGTGTTCCCGGTATGAAAACTATACTGTATCTTGTAGGCCACAATTAATGTGGACTCACAACAAGACCAAGAGAATAGAAGAATCATTAATACATTTGTAAATGCAGAAAACTCCACTGTTATTAATGCCCACTCGAGACAAACCCACCTTTAGAATGCATTGTGCTGATTCTTTGAGGAAGATGTTTTTATTTCTATAGCTGCTGCGATGACTACACTCCACCAGTGTCTTCCACCCACGCCGGCCCTCACAGGGGTTTGATAGTGAACATATGGGAGGCCAGGCTGGCGTCCTGCTCGCTCAGCACAGCCCTGTCTCCCCATGACCTTTCAGAGGAATTAACAAATGAATACTTGAGATCTCGACTGTAGGCTATTATGTGGAAGGGGGAGGGGGAGGGGAGAGGGGGAATTTGTGTTTGGCGCATCCTGCAGCACACAGTGACTACTTTTATTTACTACATGTTCTATAGGATCACAGGAGGCTGCTGAGGGGAGAACAGCTCATTGAAACGTCCGGGAACGGAGCAAATGGAATGGCATCAAACACCTGGAAACCATGTGTGTGATGTATTTCATACCATTCCACATGTGCCGCTCCATCCATTACCACGAGCCCGTTCTCCCCAACCTCCTGTGGTTAGGATTTTGTAGTCATGTTTACTGTGTCTGGTATCAACCTCTGAGGAGACAGACTTGATAGGATCAGCTGTATTATTTGTACATTGGTCTCTATTTGTCTCAGGTGTGGTTTGTTTTGTCCTATCAACTGTCATAAGGAAATAACCTTGACAAGTGCCTGCTTCAAAAGAGTGTCATAATAAACAAGATACACGTTCACCAAAGCTCTGTTTATACCTTCCCCTAACATGCATCCTGCATCCTTCATCCTGTTATACCTGCTGTTAACATGCATCCTGCACATTTCATCCTGTTATACCTGCTGTTAACATGCATCCTGCATCCTTCATCCTGTTATACCTGCTGTTAACATGCATCCTGCATCCTTCCTCCTGTTATACCTGCTGTTAACATGCATCCTGCATCCTTCCTCCTGTTATACCTGCTGTTAACATGCATCCTGTATCCTTCATCATGTTATACCTGCTGTTAACATGCATCCTGCATCCTTCATCCTGTTATACCTGCTGTTAACATGCATCCTGCATCCTTCCTCCTGTTATACCTGCTGTTAACATGCATCCTGCATCCTTCCTCCTGTTATACCTGCTGTTAACATGCATCCTGTATCCTTCATCATGTTATACCTGCTGTTAACATGCATCCTGCATCCTTCATCCTGTTTATACCTGCTGTTAACATGCATCCTGCATCCTTCCTCCTGTTATACCTGCTGTTAACATCAAATCAAATCAAATCAAATTTTATTGGCCACATGCGCCGAATACAACAGGTGCAGACATTACAGTGAAATGCTTACTTACAGCCCTTAACCAACAGTGCATTTATTTTTAATAAAAAAGTAAAATAAAACAACAACAAAAAAGTGTTGAGAAAAAAATAGCAGAAGTAAAATAAAATAACAGTAGGGAGGCTATATATACAGGTGGGTACCGGTGCAGAGTCAATGTGCGGGGGCACCGGCTAGTTGAGGTAGTTGAAGTAATATGTACATGTGGGTAGAGTTAAAGTGACTATGCATAA
This sequence comes from Coregonus clupeaformis, assembly GCF_020615455.1. NCBI lineage: Eukaryota > Metazoa > Chordata > Actinopteri > Salmoniformes > Salmonidae > Coregonus > Coregonus clupeaformis. Next base: position 55,640,399 of record NC_059212.1, read on the forward strand.
ATAATTAACAGAGTAGCAGCAGCGTAAAAATATGGGGTGGGGGGGCAGTGCAAATAGTCCGGGTAGCCATGATTAGCTGTTCAGGAGTCTTATGGCTTGGGGGTAGAAGCTGTTGAGAAGTCTTTTGGACCTAGACTTGGCACTCCGGTACCGCTTGCCGTGCGGTAGCAGAGAGAACAGTCTATGACTAGGGTGGCTGGAGTCTTTGACAATTTTGAGGGCCTTCCTCTGTGATCGTCCTGATCTTGTCCCGATCTTGTCCATTTACACGTATAAGATCTAATCAAAATCTGATCTCAATGAGTCTATTAATCGTCTACACCTATCTAAAAATGTGGGCACAATCAGAACGTGAACAAGATCAGGACAAAGGACGCATGTTAGAACCAGGAATAAACGTGGCTCAAGAAGCTAACACCTGAATAGCAGTGATTACTACATGGAACGACAAACAAGGGGCTTGTGAAAACAACAATATAGTGGCAATATGACTGACACGTGATCATAATAATAATACACTTTATTTGCATAGCATTTCTCGTACAATACATTGTAGCCCAAAGGGTTTTACAGTTAGCATTCTGTAGTATTAGTATTACATGGAATGGACTAAAAAGTGTAGCTGGCTAATTTCGGCACCACTCTGGATAAATATATAGAGGTATGTGTTTTATTAAGAGACAAATGGATCAAAGCAGCACAGTTTCATATAAAATATATTACACAAGAATGAGCTTAATATGTACACTAGTATTGCCACTCTAAATATTCACAACTTTAAAAGTTGTTTATGTTTGATTAACACTATTTAGTGTTCATATATGATCACCCCATTGATTCACAAATATGCCCTAAACATTGGTCTTAGAACTACCCTACTCAGAACATTACATGACTGGCTTACAAGCTGCAGCGAGATGCCATTGGTTGCGGTCTCAGGGCGGTTTGCAGAGACGTGGTCGTACACAGTGATCACCTGTGCTCCGTTCTTCATCAGTCGAAGCCCCATGGGTCTAGAAGAGCTGTTGTGGCCTGAGAAGCTGAAATAGTAGACTATCCCTCACCGGTGCTGTGAAGATTCCTATAGGAAGGGGACAGGGCAGAAGGAGCGAGACATCACCCAAAACATTTTATACCCTTATTTTACCAGGTAAGTTGACTGAGAACACATTCTCATTTACAGCAACGACCTGGGGAATAGTTACGGGGGAGAGGAGGGGGAATGACTGAGCCAATTGAAAGCTGGGGATGATTAGGTGGCCATGATGGTATGAGGGCCAGATTGGGAATTTAGCCGGGACACCGGGGTTAACACTCCTACTCTTATGATAAGTGCCATGGGATCTTTAGTGACCACAGAGAGTCAGGACACCCATTTAACGTCCCATCCCAGCAGTGGGATTCAGGGTGGTATACTGCTAACAATTCAAACAACCTATGTTACACATGTAACTGAAAGCACTTCGGTCTGTGTTGCTTCAGTCAGTTGGGTGCATAATGATACCTGTTTTGTTTTACTGTGAGGAATGATAATGAACTGTTATGACTTATTATTCAAATATGAATGATTGATTATGTGAACAGCATGTGAGAGAGAAAGAGAGAGATTAGAGAGTTAAAGTTGTCGTAGTAAATATATTAAGTTATAGCTTGGTCTGACTAAAATCTTGTGCATAACCCATCTTGTGTTGGGCCTTGGGATTTAATACAATGCACAAAGACTTCTATCTTGTCGGCCTTATCAGCAGGTGGCTATGGACAACACCCACGCCATAGGTCTCTCAAGTTCTCCCAAACTCACGAGTTATTGCTCTGAGGACATACACACACACCCCCCCACACACACACACATACACACACACACACACATCATCATTGTTAAGCACACACACATACACACACACACATACACACACACACATACACACACATACACACACACACATACACACACACACACATACACACACACATACACACACACACACTTACACACACATACACACACATACACACACATCATCATTGTTAAGCACACACACACACAAAAACCCTTCTCTTAGGCTGAACATCTGGAGACAGAGAACCCGACTCAGAGCCAATGCAATGGAGATGACCTCGACCAACTCATCAGGACCAATCGGAAGATCGGAACTACTAGAATCAACCTACTTTATTTTATTGTATAAAATGTCAGCACACAATGTTTTGGGGCTCTCTCAGATATCTCCCTACGAGGTTGACGAACGGGTCCGTGCACGCTATTTTCAGATATCTTTACCTCTGAATAAACTGCCTTATATTATACAATCATCCACCTTGTCCGAAAGTCTCTACTTGGTCTCCGTTCTCCAGTAAACTTGTGATTATCAACAAACTTGGTAGCAGAGGGTGGTTTTCTAACTCTGAATTCGGTCCATAAAAGTTGATAGAGACAGGAGACAAGTAAGAGACGGATCTGAAAGGACGGGTGACCTGTCCGCAGGAGCAGCCGGGAATCCAGCTCGCCTCAGGAAACTGATCTAAACGGACGTCAATACAAAGGTAAGCAGAACCTGTTAAAACAAAATCTGCATATTGTATTGTAGGATAAACCCAAATTTTGATCAGTAGTACTGGGCGTGAGTATGGATTACTGTTAAATTTATAACATATCTATTATGACTCAAAAGGCACATATGTAAAGATATCTGAATTCTTTAGGTTCTTACTGTTGAAATGTGACTCTCTAGGGGAGGAGTCTAGTTACAGGTTGTGGTTCACGAGAGACGGACCCTTTTATTTTTTGCTGTTGATATCTGAAATCTTAGGTTTTTACTGTTGAAATGTGACTCTAAGAGAAGAAGTCTAGTTACAGTGGTTTTTTTCCTGTTGAAATGTGGCTTTCTAGTGAGGAGCCTATTACAGAGGTTTTGGTCCACAAGCGATGGACTCTTTTATTTGATCCACAAGAGAAGGATCTGGTGACTTGATAAAAAGATTCAGATAGTCGGGTTGAGTTAATTCCGTGAGAATCCAAGTCCAGAAAAGGTTCTCCCGACTAGACGCCAGTTGAATGGTTTAAACGACTGGGAGTCTCCTTGAGGAGAATCAAAAAAATAAAAATAAAAATACAAGTTCAGATAGTCGGGCAATTTGGTTGACGTGGCACTCAACTATATGTACTGTGAGGAACTTAAACTGAATTCGTGTGTTGATGCTGATATGTAATGAAACATTTAATTGTTGAAATGATAACCTGAATGTTGTGTAAGATTGGCCGTTTCATGAGACTAACTAGTTGATAACTTTTAAGAGGACCACGGAGTCCTATTTTGCTTGTTATGTAGCCGCTGCGCTAAAAGCTGACTTGAACTTTTTTCCCTCTTGTGGAAGTTGGTATTTCCTTAGTTCCTAAAATTAGATTGGTAATTATTTTGGAAGCGCTCGAGTTTGTTAATATATTGTCCCAAAAGGGCGATTCTGATACCTTTTGGGAAAATATATAATAACTCGAATAACTGAAAAACAATAATAACTTTTGCTAAATAAATTCCTAGAATTAGATTGATAATTATTTTAGGAGCGCTTGGGTTTGTTAATGTATTCTTCCAAAAGGGCGATTCTGATACCTTTTGGGAAAGTATATAATAGCTCGAGTACCTGAAAGACAATAATAACTTTTGCAAAATAATTCCTGGGATTAAATTGATGATTGTTTTGGGAGCGCTCGGGTTTGTTAATGTATTGTTCCAAAAGGGCGGTTCTGATACCTTTTGGGAAAATATATAATAATTCGAATAATTGAAAAACAATAATACCTTTTGCAAAATAATTCCTAAGAAAAAAGTATTGAACATTCTTTGTGTACGAGGGTGGGACATCAGAGATAAGTCTGAGTCAGCGCCAAGAATACATTGCTGGTTTCGGCCAGTGACGGGCTAAGTGCACCAAGATAGTCTAAAAAAAAAAAAAACTGTATAACCATGGCAACCACTACCGTCCCAAAACTCAAGTTTAATGAATATCTAGATCAAAAATACAGGATAGAGCGGGAGTGGTGCCGAATGGTTTTTAATTCGATCTAAAAGTTGGTGCGAGAGGAAAAGGCAAATCATCGATCTAAAAAACAGACGGAAGAGTGACCTGAAAATCCTCGAGAAATCAATTATTCGTCTTGGCTCAGGAAACCTGATCAGAGCGCGCTCTTCTAAAAAGGTATGCAGAGCCTGTTAAAACGAAATCTTGCATATTGTATTATAGACCAATACCAAATTATGATCAGTAGTACTGAGCGTGAGAATGAATACTTGTTAAATAAATTTCCATCCTAAATGAATTAAGGCATACATGAGATATCTCGTACTGTGATTTATATGAATTAATCTATGTGAAGGCATAGTGGAATCATAGTATAGATCTATGTGGAAGTTAAATCTATGTGAAGGCATAGTGGAATCATAGTATAGATCTATGTGGAAGTTAAATCTATGTGAAGGCATAGTGGAATCATAGTATAGATCTATGTGGAATTTGCTGTGTTTTATATTTTAACGTGTCTGTGTTATATCTTAAACGTGTAATGAATGATGGGAAGTTATAGTGAGACTTATGAGACCGAACACCAATCTGTGGAATTGAGTGAATTTGACCTAGGGTTTCAGGAACCGGGGACTGGGGAGACTGATATTGAAGTTGTGCATGATTCTAGAACAAGCGTGAGATAACTAAAGCGTGGTGTGTGCTGTGTGTAGAGATTACTGCATTGGTATATGTGACTGGAATTCTGATTCTTATGATAATAATTGCATTACAAATTATATAAATTAGCCTCTTTATATGCGAGGGTGTCATACATGAGATAAGTCTGTATTTGATACCGATAATACATCCAAGATAGAGAAAGCAAGATGGCAGGACCAAACATAACCATACCCAAATTCAATGAATACATAGAACAACGAATGACAGGGAGAGTAATGCCAGGTCCACCAAGGGAGGGAGGTCATATGCCCGCCCTTGATGTACAACAGATAGAAATGACTGATTATGTGAAGAAATTGACGGAATTTTCTGCAGCACTCTCTTCTCAGGCGCAGAAGGCCCAAGAGGGGGAGCTGTCGGGAAGTACGCTGACACTGAAGGTAAACGTGGGAGGCTGGGTGAGGGTTAAAGTCCACAAGAGAAAGTGGCTGGAACCCAGGTGGACTGGACCGTACGAAGTGAAGGAGGTTACTTCACACTCAGTCCAGGTCAGAGGTAAATTAGGCGCACACTGACACCATCTAACTCATTGCACACCAGCCCCCACTCCTTCTAGATCACTGACAGAAGTCAGGGCTGATTTGAGCAGCGAGAACCAATCCTGACAACACAATGAAGAAACCCTTATGGGAACAACAATCTCACTCAGGGTGAAGAAGAACTTTTCCCCTGGGAGAGATTGGGAGTGTCTGAATGTTTGTATGTATGTTTTCTGATAGGAATTGGACTCCTGCTGGGCACTCCTTATGAGGTGTTGTTCTTTTACATTACATTTGAGTCATTTAGCAGACGCTCTTATCCAGAGCGACTTACAGGAACAATTAGGGTTGGGTGCCTTGCTCAAGGGCACATCGGCAGATTTTTCACCTGGTCAGCTCGGGGATTAGAACCAGCGACCTTTCGGTTGCTGGCACAATGCTCTTAACCACTAAGCTGCCTGCCGCCCCATATGAGTTTAAGGTTGTGGCGTTGTTTGATCATGTGATAAGGTTTAACTTGTAATCGGACCATAACTAAAGTGGTTGTAGAAGTAATGTATAGGTAGGGGAGAGCCAATAGGGGGCTCCATTGAACTATTATGGTTTATTTGGCATTTCAATGGCATAAGGTGAAATCTGTATGCATGAGGGGAATTCGATTATGTATTATTATAGTATTATGGACACTCCGTAATAAATAAACTGAACCAAACAAGACGTTACTACAGCAATAGAGAATAGTTAATGTTGTTACGTTAGTTCTTAAACCCGATGATAGAGGAAAATGCAGAACGCTGTTAGAGTGTGTTTTATTTAGGCTACTAGGGTGTTTGAGACGGAAGGGCTGGCTAGACGGGGGTGATGACGTGGCTGGATGTGCGACGTGAAAGTATTTACTTTGTGAGAATCGTAGAGGTTGTGGAGTGACTGGCGATGTCCCTGGTTCGAACACAGGTAGGGACAGTAGACAAAGCTTTCGCAGTGGGGCTATATACCTAGATTACTATGTGGATGTGAAAGGTTGAATTAGATAGCTTAAATAGAAGTATTCTAGACAAGTCTATGAAAATATGTTATAAGGTTACCATGCTCTCTCCCCGAAGGAGCAAGGGGAGGGTGAGAGACAGTACAGTTCGGATGGTAGGAACATCATTAAATGTATGCTAATCAACGATAGCAAGTATTTGTTTTATTAATTAGGGCATAATCAGAGAGAACAGTTAGATAAATTGAATAGCGAACTGAAATGGGTTAGCGGGGAAATACAAGATAGATGGACCATTTTGAAACGATAATTTATTTTGGTTAGGATGAAAGTATGCATTGGCTGTTGTGCAGGGAATGGCGCCAGCCTGTAGTGGGTTATGGATTTGTTACATAAACTTATATTTTGGACTGGGGTGATAAAATAGGCTACAATTGTAGCATAATCAGAAAAAAGACACAATTTAATGTGAATTAGTTATTACAATTGTTGTTGATAGTTGTTACGGTTATTATCATTGATCCAGTAATGATATAAGGATAGTAGAGGAAGGCAGGGGATTTAATCTCATTTAGGGAAGTTATATTAGGAAGAAAATACCATTAAATGAGGGAACATTTGATGTAACTGTGATTGTATTGGCTAAAAACTCAAATATGACAATAGAAGGGAAGACAGGTTTTTCTAGGGGGTTGAATAAATAATTGATAAATGGATCATTTGAGATGAGATCACATGTAGCAGAGTTAGGGTAATCAATTAAATAATCATAGTATACTCGAGGAATTTTGAGTGGTTTTATAGATTAGTAATGAGGAATTAGATTGATACAAACAATTATTGATGGGTTAGGACTGGGGATAACCAGGAGAAAGAGATTAGCTCATCTCGTTGGAATGTTGCCAAGGGCTAGGGAAGCAGTAGTGAAGTTAGGCCGTATTTAGGTCATAAAAGTGAACTACCAAATTAAGGCCTGGCTATTTGGTTGTTGTTTTTTTAATTGGGGTTTACAAATAGAAAACAACACACCTAGTATGATGTTAATAAAGTCTTGTTGTTTCAATTTTGGAGGGTTTTCAGCAGGTCAAGGGTTATAGGTCTTAAAGGTGCACACAGTGAATTTTATGGATTTTTTAGGTTTTGGCTGAGTTTGGGGTATATATGATTTCTTATGAGAATGAATGTCATGAGGACTTAATGAACACTTGGGATAACTAACATTTATGAAATATTTAGAATAATGGTAATTGTTTAGTATACTGTGGGATTAAACAGTTCGTTAAATGACTTCAATGGCCTCTGAACTCTGTTTTAACATTCTGGTGTTAATTAATCATCCACACTAGTACATTCTAAAGGCATGAGAGGAAGATTTTAGCATAGTTTATTTTACTAAGTTGAGGGTAATTTATTGTACTGTGAAAATTGTGAAGAAGATTAATTTGGTAATAATATATTTGATTTGAACCATAAATAACAGAAGAGAGAGTGGAGGAATGGCAATTGGATAATGAAATACCGATATTAACTAAAGTGATTGTTTAGGTAGGTGGTAATATTGACACATGGCCAAATCATGTGTCAAAGAGGGGGATGGTTGGATTAAATATTAAATATATACGAAGGAGAGGACAAAATACTTTAAAAAAAAACATGTATGATAGTTTATTAACCACACCTGTATGTCAGAGGTTTTGTGCCCCACAGGTGAACTAAAGGAGAAGGTGACCCACTCTATCTAACCAGGAGACTGAATCAGGCCTGGCGGGAAGGGCCCTACCAAGCACTGCCTTTGCCAGCAGAAAAGCTGAGAGATCCATCTGGGTGCATGTCACACACTGTACAAAACCAGCTACACCTGACGAACAAACACAGAGTTAGGAGAAAGATCCGATCACCACTATGGTCCGGGGTTGCCTCCTTAACGAAGATTCCCTTACCCTGTCTGATCATCCCTGTGTGAGTTCGATAGAAGGTAAAGCAATGGGTTGGCCTCTGGCATCTGACATGTTCTCAGGGCAAGGGTGGGGATTCACAGGTCTCCCGACGGTAGGTAGCTGTCTGATTGTGGGGGCCATATTCCTAACACACACGGACCCTCCTGTTTCAGCCAGAAGTGGTAGTTAACCTAACACAAGTTGAAAAGGCATAGGAGACAGCTAGACGTAGGAAAAGGGGAAATTCTAGAGTAAACCTCTCTGAGGGAGGTAGTGAGACCGGGGCTGTGATAAAGATAGTGCAAAACTATGGACCTGGAGGAAGTAGTACAGGTGGAAACGGGGTATAGAAATCTTAACCTGTGGTTGGAATGGATTCAGTATACGGCAACAACTATGTCTAAAGAAGACTGTTTTGCCTGTGGGACAGCCAAACCAGGGTTAACAACTACTCCGTTCCCCTTGACAGGCTTTAACTCTCTGACAGGTTTTTCCTCCATGCAAGCCACCTGGGAATGTGGTGAAAGAGTCTTATGGTAACTTGCACTATCTGTTTCCCCCGATAACAAAGTCATCCCGACCTGGGTTGCCTCAGTTTGAAGTCACAGGGGATTCTAAATTGTTTTTCTAGTCTAATCTCTCCTCTTTGTTGCAGCAAGAGGATTATAGGAGCCAAAACCAGGCCCGTGCTGACATCTGATGGATGTGTGGTGATAACTGATTGTGAACTCACCTACATACGCAAACAATCAAACGTGTCAGAGATTGGTGAGTTGTCACATAGAAAGTAGGACCTCCTCCCGGGATCCTTTGATGAAAGGATATATATTGATGGGATCCACAATCAGATCGCAGCTGAGTTTGAATCAAGTATTTTCTGATGGTCAACAATTAATAAAAATGTAGATTGGATAAATTATATTTAATATAACCAGCAAAATATTTATAAACCACACTCGTGATGCAATAAAGGGATTAGCTGAGCAGACAGCGGCAACTAGCTTAATGACATGGCAGAATAGAATAGCTTTAGATATGCTTTTGGCTGAGCGGGACGGGGTTTGTGTTCTGTTTGGATATATGTGTTGTACTTTCATCTCCAACAATATAGCACCGGACGGGCCTGTGACCAAAGCGCTTGAGTGACCATCACCACGCTGGCGAACGAACTGGTTAAGAACTCTGGTATTGATAGCTCCATAAACGATTGGTTTGATAACATATTTGGTAAATGGAAAACTATTGTTGTGACTATTCTGGGTGAAGTTATGGCCTCTATGGGTATACTTGTTCTTTGTGGATGTTGCCTTATTTCCTGGCTGAGTGACTGGTTTGGTGAGTACTCTTCTATGGTGGTTACTGGATTTCTGACCCTAGTAATTGTGTTTTTGCTGTTAATGTGTTGTGCTGCTTGCATCGTCCCCCGTCTCAGGAGGTCAGTGGTAGGAGTGGTGCAGGCGTCAGGTATGATGCTGTTGTTACCGGCCCAGGATGATGCAGGTGACTCTGCTACTGACTCTGAGACCAAGCTGGATGATCCATGTTTTGCCTAGTAAAATACATACACGCATTTATTTTCAGTTCTTGCTCATTTATTACCTTATGTTTTTACTAACCACTGTGATTGTTTATTCTTCCTGATGTGAAGGTAAAGGATTCCTGGGTGGCTGGTAGCCAACTCAGTACATGTTAGGTGTAGGGGGAGGAATAGAGGGTTAAAATTATTATTTTTATTTTCTATTAACATTAAATGTTGTGATTTAATTTCCATATCCTGTTATTCTTAAGGGTGATTATACTCAGTTTAGAGTGACACCATAAAATTGTTGGGTTTTATTTTTTGGATCTGTATGTGATGAATAGCTTGGAAGGAATGCATTAATGAGGAGTACTGTACTGATATGGATTGTTTCACATAACAGGCCGATAAGAACACTCTCTCTTTGTTGTCTGTGAAACTGCCCTTGAACATGGGTACATGGAGTACAGTTTTTGGGGGCTCGTCCTTTTGGGTGCTGACTGTTGTACTATTAATAAAAACGTTGATAGAATTAACTGCATACATTAATGTTAAAATTAGGCAATTGGACACAACAAGGTTTTGAGGCGGTGCATGGCCAGTTGGCTGCAACCTCTCTCATGGCTTTCCAAAATCGTATTGCTGTCGACATGCTCCTGGCTGAAAAAGGAGGAGTATGTGCTATGTTTGGTGAACAATGTTGTACCTTTATTCCCAACAATACAGCCACAGATGGCAGTTTGATAATTGCCCTGGAAGGGTTACAAACTCTTAATGGTAAGATGAAGAGCCACTCAGGGGTGGACACTTCAATGTGGGACTCTTGGATGGATGCGTTTGGTAAATATAAAACGCTTGTTTCTTCTATACTTGTATCCATCTTAATTTTGCTGCAATTCTAGTGCTTTGTGGATGCTGTTGCATTCCATGCATACGGACGCTGACAACCAGGATTATAACCACCGCTATTGATCCACATCCTGCAGATAACGGTCAGATGTTTCCTTTGCTTGCTATTGACGATGCTGACCAAGGATATCTGGATGATGAATAGCATTTAAGCTTTATGTCACGTCTCTTGTGAGACGTGAAGAGGGGGAATCAAAACTTTATCTTCTGATAAAGTTTTCCCTATTTTGCCAATTACACTGTTAGCTTGTGTCACGTCTTAAGTTTTCCTTCTTTACTGTTACTTGGTCACGTCTCTGGGGAGACGTGAAGAGAGGGATTTGTCGTAGTAAATATATTAAGTTATAGCTTGGTCTGACTAAAATCTTGTGCATAACCCATCTTGTGTTGGGCCTTGGGATTTAATACAATGCACAAAGACTTCTATCTTGTCGGCCTTATCAGCAGGTGGCTATGGACAACACCCACGCCATAGGTCTCTCAAGTTCTCCCAAACTCACGAGTTATTGCTCTGAGGACATACACACACCCCCCCCCACACACACACACATACACACACACACACACATCATCATTGTTAAGCACACACACATACACACACACACATACACACACACATACACACACACACACTTACACACACATACACACACATACACACACATCATCATTGTTAAGCACACACACACACAAAAACCCTTCTCTTAGGCTGAACATCTGGAGACAGAGAACCCGACTCAGAGCCAATGCAATGGAGATGACCTCGACCAACTCATCAGGACCAATCGGAAGATCGGAACTACTAGAATCAACCTACTTTATTTTATTGTATAAAATGTCAGCACACAATGTTTTGGGGCTCTCTCAGATATCTCCCTACGAGGTTGACGAACGGGTCCGTGCACGCTATTTTCAGATATCTTTACCTCTGAATAAACTGCCTTATATTATACAATCATCCACCTTGTCCGAAAGTCTCTACTTGGTCTCCGTTCTCCAGTAAACTTGTGATTATCAACAAAGTCCATGTTCTGGTGGAATCTATACATCAATTCCTCATCACTTGTTAGTTGTTACAGAATAATCCAATGTTAGTTGAAAAGCTTACGTCGATTTATATCAAAAACTGCCATCATATTCAGCAAATGTGCTGATAGTTTACAGTCATCGGAGTTTGAATAAACAGTAATGCTTATCATCTGTGTGTAAAATGGGTCTCAATCTATTACCTTGAAGGTCTCTCTTCAGTTCCTCCACCTGGCTCTCACTGGCTCTCAGTTTGGCTACCACTGCTGTCAGCTCCGCTCTCTGCTCTGCCATTGAAGAGCGCATCCCTCTCAGCACTGAGTAGATGTCAGGCTGGCAGATTTGTTTTTTGCTGTCCAACGTGGCTTCTGCCTCTACTGCCTGTTCCTCTCTTTGGCTCTGCTCTCACCTCCCTGCTGGTCTAGCTGCTGAGTGATGTCACTCTGACCTCCTCAGAGTCCTGAAGCTGAGCCATTGACAGGTGACAGAAGTCTAAGGCTAGCAGAAGCTGCCGCTGTCTTCATTCTTAGACTGGAAGAAACTGGATGAAACTGGATGAAACTGGATGAAACTGGATGATTCTTGATTCTTGGTTGTTTGTCTTGGCTGTGTTTCTCTTCTTGTGGTTTATCTTGCTCAGGTCTCAGTCCTCTCTATATACCCTGCCTGTCCTATCAACTGCCATAAGGAAATAACTTGACAAGTGCCTGCTTCAAAATAGTGTCATAGACAATAGACACGTTCACCAAGAAACTAATACCTGAATAGCAATGATTAACTTAAAGTTGGCACGTGAAAACATCAATAATATGGTGGCAATAAGTCTCCTCCTCTTGTGGTTTGTTTTGATCAGGTCTCAGTCTTCTCTCTCTCTCTCTCCCTCTCGATATATATCCAACTCCCAAGAAATAACTTTGAAAAGTGCATGCTTTAAAATAGTATAATTAACCTGTTTTATGGTAATAGGCTAGACAAGATGCATGTTCAACAACAAGTGAATATAGTGAAGGTGAACAGAAGAAAACAAGTGATAACTGATAACAAGTGATAATTGATAACAAGTGATAACTGATAACAAGTGATAACAAGCACAGTTGATGGCAATAACCCTGACATATGATGTTACTGACACTAGAAAGTCATATTTTTACAATGCACTATTACAGTTTTTCTCAATTTCTTGAGCACATTTGTCCAAACAGAATTCACAACAGAATTCACAAAAAAAACATTTCATTTGTAAAATGCATTGACTCTCAAAACATTAAATACATGACACAAAATCAACTTCCTCCATCAAAACATACAACTTATCTAATGTAAAGTTATTTACATTTACATTTTTTTTTACATTTTAGTCATTTAGCAGACGCTCTTATCCAGAGCGACTTACAGGAGCAATTAGGGTTAAGTGCCTTGCTCAAGGGCACATTAACGTCATTTAGCAGACGCTCTTAGCCAGAGGGGGGTAGAAGGATTCCTTTATCCTATCCCAGGTATTCCTTAAAGAGGTGGGGTTTCAGATGTCTCCGGAAGGTGGTGAGTGACTCCGCTGTCCTGGCGTCGTGAGGGAGCTTGTTCCACCATTGGGGTGCCAGAGCAGCGAACAGTTTTGACTGGGCTGAGCGGGAACTATGCTTCCGCAGAGGAAGGGGAGCCAGCAGGCCAGAGGTGGATGAGCGCAATGCCCTCGTTTGGGTGTAGGGACTGATCAGAGCCTGAAGGTACAGAGGTGCCGTTCCCCTCACTGCTCCATAGGCAAGCACCATGGTCTTGTAGCGGATGTAGCTATGTAGCTATTTCAATCAATCGTTACACAATGGCCCAATAAATACTAACTACAAATATCACTATACCCTACCATGGTTAACCCTCTTTTATATGTCTGGGCCATTTGTTGATACTATAATTATAGTATGCACTGTAAAAGGCAAGTAAACATATTATCACAGCATGGGCTGTATTATTTTGTCCTAAATTAACTTTACTAAAGAGCATGAATATCCAGAAACAATAGGCTTTATTTGACCTTTTTCCATTTTAACTGAGCGCTGAACTATCTTCCTCCATGGGCCCCTCTACCTCTCCTTTGTCTTTGCCCTCGGCCTCTTACTTGGTCCATTCTTGCGAATAGCAACTCAGAGGTGACCTCTTTTCTGCATGAATAAGGAGTGATTGCTGATTGAACAATTGTGCAAAGAAGTGTTAACACGTGGAGAAGAGGTCCACATTCGTGGGAGTAAGTTGTATCAGCTATGACCAAATGTTTGAATTTTGTTTGTCAAAACTCAACTGAGTTATGCTTCTTTTGTTGAGAGTTGTGTTTGCTATTTTGCAAAAATGTGCTTTGCATTTGCATTGTGTGTGAAAGCAATGAGACATGATATATAGTTTAACAAAAAAATTGTAGTGTTGTGCTCATGAGGTTAAGATGGAGATCAAGTGGGCCCCAGTTTCATTACAAGTCTCTTAGCAATTGAGAAAAAAACTGTAATTACCAGGGGGGGAAAGTATTTAACGTGACTAATCTCCCATAGTTGTGTCCAATATTCAAGACTGATTCTGCATGTTGCATACCTCGTATTGAGTTCAACAATGCCTGATTTACACTATCGGGCCAAATCAAGCCAAATTGTGCCAAGCCGAGCTGTACTGGGCGGCACCATGCTGGAGAGGACAACGTGAAAAGAAAACACCAGAGACAACCCAGTATGCTTAGTGTGATGGGTGAGTTGAAGGAGTCAGGCACAGGAGGGTAATTCACAGAATAACAGGATTTATTCCAGAAAACAGAGTTAGGCAGTAATGCGTAAAAACAGTCCAGTGCGCAAAACAGGCGCACTGGAACCAACAAGGCACACAGGGAAAACAACCCAGCGATACAAAATATAAGGAGCTCCACCGAGCTTCACTATCCTCACAATAAACCATCACACACAAAGACAAGGGGGCAGAGGGAACACTTATACAGGTACTGATGAGGGGATATGAACCAGGTGTGTGTAATAAACAAGACAAAACAAATGGAATGATGAGATGAGGAGCAGCAGTGGCTAGAAGGCCGGTGATGACGAACGCCGAAGCCTTCCCGAACAAGGAGAGGAGGCAGCCTCGGAGGAAGTCGTGACTGTATCCCCCTCTTGATGCGCAGCTCCAGCAGCGCGCCAACACCGGCCTCGTGGACGACCAGGAGGACGCGGAGCAGGGCGAGCCGGATGGCGACGGTGGAAATCCTGCAACAGGGAGGGATCGAGGATATCCCTCACCGGGATCCAGCACCGCTCCTCCGGACCGTACCCCTCCCACTCCACGAGGTACTGAAGGCCCCCCACCCGACGCCTCGAATCCAGGATGGAACGGACGGAGTACGCCGGGGCCCCCTCGATGTCCAGAGGGGGCGGAGGGACCTCCTGCACCTCAGACTCCTGGAGCGGACCAACCACCACCGGTCTGAGGAGAGACACATGGAACGAGGGGTTAATGCGGTAATCTGTAGGGAGTAGTAACCTATAAGTAACCTTGTTTATTCTCCTCAGGACTTTGAACGGTCCCACAATCCACAGGCTCAGCTTCTGTCAGGGCAGGCAGAGGGGCAGATTCCATGTCGAGAGCCAGACCCGATCACCTGGTACAAAGACCGGGGCCTCACTGCGGTTGCGGTCAGCGTTGGCCTTCTGGTGACGCACGGCGCGTTGGAGGTAGGCATGAGCAGAGTTCCACGTCTCCTCTGCGCGCCTAAACCAGTCATCCACCGCAGGAGCCTCGGTCTGGCTCTGATGCCACGGTGCCAGAACCGGCTTATAACCTAAAACACATTGAAAGGGAGATAGGTTAGTGGAGGAGTGGTGAAGAGAGTTCTGGGCATATTCGGCCATGGCAAGAACACCGACCACTCCCCTGGCCGGTCCTGGCAGTAGGACCGCAGGAACCTACCCACATCCTGATTCACCCGTTCCACCTGCCCATTAGACTCGGGGTGAAAACCAGAGGTCAGGCTGATTGAGACCCCCAGACGTTCCATGAACGCCTTCCAGACCCTGGATGTGAACTTGGGACCCCGGTCAGACAGTATGTCCTCTGGCTTTGGAAAAGCGATCCACAACGACCAGGATTGGGGTGTTACCTTGAGAGAGGGGAAGATCAGTAAGTAAGTCAATACACATGTGGGACCATGACCATTGTGGAACTGGTAAGGGCTGTAACTTACCCACTGGGAGGTGCCTAGGTGCCTTACTCTGGGCACACACCGAGCAGGAGGAGACATACACCCTCACATCCTTAGCCAAGGTAGGCCACCAGTACCTTCCGGTTAGGCAGCGCACTGTACGACCGATACCTGGGTGACCAGAGGAGGGGGACGTGTGTGCCCAATAGAGCAGATGGTCACGGACAAGAGAAGGCACGTACTGCAGCCCAACTGGACACTGAGGTGGAGATGGCTCTGTGTGTAACGCCCGCTCTATGTCCGCGTCCATCGCCCATACTACCGGCGCCACAATGCAGGAGGCCAGGAGTATGGGGGTGTTGTCTATGGGCCTCTCCTCTGGGTCGTACAGCCGTGACAGTGCGTCTGCCTTCATGTTCTTCGTACCCGGGATGTAAGATAGGGTAAAATCAAACCGGGTGAAGAATAGGGCCCACCTGGCCTGGCAAGGGTTCAGCCTTCTTGCTGCCTGGATGTACTCCAGGTTACGGTGGTCCGTCCAGACGAGGAAAGGGTGTTTCGCCCCCTCGAGCCAGTGCCTCCACATGGTCAGGGCTCGGACAACAGCCAACAGCTCCCGATCACCAACGCCGTAGTTCTGTTCCGCCGGGCTGAGCTTCTTAGAGAAGAAGGCACAGGGACGGAGCTTGGGTGGCGTGCCCGAGCGTTGAGATAGGACAGCTCCTATCCCTACCTCGGACGCATCCACCTCCACTACGAACGGTAGTGATGGATCGGGATGGGCCAGTACCGGGGCTGAGGTGAACAAAACCCTCAGGTTACTGAAGGCCCTGTCAGCCTCAGCAGAGCAGCAGAGCTAAGATGGCCCACCCTTCAACAGTGATGTGATGGGAGCTGCGACCTTGCCAAAGCCCCAGATAAACCTCCGATAGTAGTTGGCAAAGCCAATAAAGCGCTGCACCTCCTTAACCGTGGTTGGAGTCGGCCAATTACGCGCGGCTGAAATGCGATCTCCCTCCATCTCCACACCTGAAGTGGTAATGCGGTATCTGAGGAAGGAGACGGACTGCTGGAAAAACAGACACTTTTCTGCCTTGGCATAAAGGTCATGTTCCAACAGTCGGGCCAGCACTTTGTGAACCAGGGACACATGCTTGGCGCGCGTAGCGGAATACACCAGAATGTAATCGATGTAGACCAGGGGTGTCAAACGTACGGCCCGCGGGCCGGATCAGATTTTTTTTTGTAAAGTATAAAAATGCGCTGCAATTTTTCAATAAAATAAACTGCTGTTCCAATTGCGTCCACTGGATGGCACAATAGCAATTGTGTTAAGCAAGCAAACTGTTTATACCGGGGCAGAGCAAGTAGGTCAAGCACGTGCAGCCAATGAGCTACTTTGTTTTGCCCGCGATATTTATTACGGCTTCTACTTTTAACATTATGTGCTTTGGCACCCTCATTGCCCCAATATGTCTCTGTCAAAAAAGAGAAAAGTGGACGCAGAGTGCAGAGTGTTCCAAGAAAAATGGTCATCCTATTTATTCACGGAATTGAATGGGAAAGCTGTATGTTTGGTGTGTTCAGAGCATGTTGCAGTGCTAAAAGAATATAACCTTCGTCGCCACTATGTGAGTCTTCATGCCGACAAATATGACAACTTTCAAGGACAGCGGAGATGAGAGAAGGTGATTGAACTGTTGGCGGGTCTGAAGAAACAGCAGTCTGTGTTTACTCACAGCCGAGATATCAGTGACGCTGCAGTGAAAGCTAGCTACCTCATTGCTAATGAAATCGCAGTGGCTTCAAAACCATTTAGTGAGGGTGAATTTGTAAAAACATGCATGATGAAGGCAGCGGAGATTGTGTGCCCTGAAAAGCGGCAGGCTTTTGCAAATATCAGCCTGACAAGAAACACAGTTGCAGACAGGATTTCCGATCTTTCAGTGGATTTGGACAGCCAGTTGAAGCAAAAAGTAAAGTCAATTATTGCGTTTTCGGTTGCAATTGATGAAAGCACGGACATTACAGATGTTGCACAACTGGCCATTTTCATCCGCGGAGTTGATGACACATTGACCGTCACCGAGGAGTTCGTGGAGTTGGTGCCGATGACAGATACAACGACAGCAGCTGATATTTTTACCGCACTCGTCGGCGCGCTGGACAGGGTCGGAGTGGACTGGTCCCACGCTGTCAGCCTGGCTACAGATGGTGCGCCCTCAATGATCGGGAAAAAAGCAGGCGTTGTGACAAAGTTCAGAGAGAAAGTGCAATCTGCAAATGGAGGAAGTGATTTTTTGACTTTTCACTGTATTTTGCACCAGGAGGCTTTGTGTTGCAAGTCATTAAAGATGGATAACGTCATGAAGGTGGTCATCCAAACTGTTAATTTCATCCGATCCAGAAGCCTGAATCACCGTCAGTTTGACAGCCTTCTCAGAGAGAAAGACCACATCTATGGCCTGCCATACCACACTGAGGTAAGATGGTTAAGCCGAGGTGCTGTGCTGAGGCGTTTCTTTGATTTACGAGAAGAAATTGAACAGTTCATGGAAGAAAAGGGCCAACCAGTGTTAGAATTTCATTCCGCAGAATGGATGCAGGACCTTGCATTTATGGTGGATGTTACAGAGCACCTGAATAACTTGAACAAACAGCTGCAAGGGCGCAACAAAGTTGTCACGCAGTATTATGACAGCATACGTTCTTTCAAGTTGAAGCTGTCATTGTGGGAGACGCAACTTGCCGGTGGTGATGCAGCTCACTTCCCCTGTCTGAAAAATGTGTGCGCGACCCAACATGTGGCAGACATGAAGCGGTTCAAAGATAAAATAACGGGACTGTTACGGGAGTTTGAGCAACGCTTTCAGATTTATGTTGATGTTTTTATGTTGATGTGCTATTGTTTTTAATTGATTGTATTTGTATATTTAACCTATTCTTGACTCTGTGGTTCTTGCACTTGTTTGGGGAACAGGATTTCATTATTTTTATCTACATTTCTGCCTGAGAAATGACACCCTGATATAGTTCTGTGATCTGTGATATACTTCTGTGAATCACTGAGGCATTGTGTGTTTGTGTGTTCTTTGTCCTCAGAACTTTCAAATAACTTGAGGTGTTTTATGATTAATAGTGATGTTGTGCTTTTGGACACAGTCCTCAGGCTCCAGCTTTATGTTTATATGTTTTTATGTTGATGTGCTATTGTTTTTAATTGATTTTATTTTATTTGTATATTTAACCTATTCTTGACTCTGTGGTTCTTGCACTTGTTTGGGGAACAGGATTTCATTATTTTTATCTACATTTCTGCCTGAGAAATAACACCCTGATATAGTTCTGTGATCTGTGAAACAGTTCTGGTAATCACTGAGGCATTGTGTGTTTGTGTGTTCTTTTTCTTTAGAATTTTCAAATAAACTTGACGTGTTTTATGATTAATAGTGATGTTGTGCTTGTACTATTTTGGACACACTGTCCTCAGGCTCCAGCTTTATGTTGTATGTTGATCGTATTAAAACAATACGGCCGGTCCGGCCCTCTTGGGAATAGATTTTCCTCCACGTGGCCCCTGAGCTAAAATGAGTTTGACACCCCTGATGTAGACCAATACACCGTGACCCAGCATGTCCCGAAACACCTCGTTCACAAAGGACTGGAAGACAGATGGAGCATTCATCCAACTGTAAGGCATCACCAGGTATTCGTAATGCCCCGTGGTTGTGCTGAATGCTGTCTTACACTTGTCCCCCTCTCGGACATGCACCAGGTTGTACGCACTCTGGAGATCTAATTTTGTGAAGAAGCGCGCCCCATGCATTGACTCGATCACAGATGGAATGAGGGGTAGAGGATAACTATAACGTATTGTCCCCTTGTTCAGTGCTCGGTAATCAATGCAAGGGCGAAGACCTCCGTCTTTCTTCTTCACAAAAAATAAACTTGAGGAGGCAGGTGAAGTGGAGGGTTGTATGAACCCCTGGCCAGGGACTCGGAGACGTATGTCTCCATAGCCTCCGTTTCAGCCTGCGACAGGGGATACACATGACTCCTGGGAGGCACAGCGTCTACCTGGAGGTTTATCGCGCAATCCCCCGCCCGATGAGGTGGTAATACGGGCAGGCCCCTTCCAAGACGTCCTCTAGAAGCCAGCAGGTTGTCCAACCGGATGGCCATGTCAACCAGTTGATCAAAAGACAACGTGGTGTCCCGGCAGGCTAGCTCCCTTTGGACGTCCTCTCGTAGATGGCACCAGAAGTGGTCGATGAGGGCCCGCTCGTTCCACCCGGACCCAGCCTCTAGAGTACGAATCTCCAGGGTGAAGTCCTGCACGGTCCTCGTCCCCTGCCTCAGGTGGACCAGCCGCTTGCGAGCGAACTCCCCGTAGTTGTCCAACGCGGCTCCTCCATCACTCCAGACCGCGATGACCTACTCCAGGGCTTTTCCCGAGAGGCAGGAGACGAGGGCGGACACCTTCTCCCGCTCCGATGGAGCCGGGCTGATGGTCGAGAAGTATAATTCCATTTGTAGGAGGAATCCCTGGAGCAGCTGTCCTGAGATATGTGAATCCCTCTGGGTGCTGGGGTGTGGGTGGCTGGATCCGGTCGCTCAGCTGGTCCCGAAAGATCGGGTCCTCTCCTCTCCAGGCATTGGACGACCTGGAGAACCTGATCCATCACTTCTCCCAAGCTGGTTAGCATAGTCGAATGGTCCATGACCCGTGCCACGACCCCAGGCAGGTGCTCCTCTCCTGCTGACTCCATGTTTCAGATGGGTGATTCTGTGATGGGTGAGTTGAAGGAGTCAGGCGCAGGAGGGTAATTCACAGAATAACAGGATTTATTCCGGAAAACAGATTTACGCAGTAATGCGTAAAAACAGTCACACTGGAACCAACAAGGCACACGGGGAAAACAACCCAGCGATACAAAATATAAGGAGCTCCACCGAGCTTCACTATCCTCACAATAAACAATCACACACAAAGACAAGGGGGCAGAGGGAACACTTATACAGGTACTGATGAGGGGATATGAACCAGGTGTGTGTAAAAACAAGACAAGACAAATGGAATGATGAGATGAGGAGCGACAGTGGCTAGAAGGCCGGGGGAGAGGAGGCAGCTTCGGAGGAAGTCGTGACACTTAGGGCCTGTTGTGTGAATCAGGCACAAGAGACTATCCATGCAAGTCTTCTGACATGGCCCAGTCTGAGAGATGTAGTCTCAGATAACAGATTTAGCCGCAGGAAGTCACCCTTTCCTACTTCCTCTCTGTGTTTTTACACAGGATGTGGTCCTCTGTAGCTCAGCTGGTAGAGCACGGCGCTTGTAACGCCAAGGTAGTGGGTTCGATCCCCGGGACCACCCGTACACAAAAATGTATGCACGCATGACTGTAAGTCGCTTTGGATAAAAGCGTCTGCTAAATGGCATATTATTATTATTATTATTATTATTATTATTATTATTATTATTAGTGTAACCAGTGGAGGGCAAATATGAATGTTTTTAGTTGTTCATTCTTTCACTTCTTCCTTGTATCATGACTAGGGCCCTGAGTTTTGCTCAATAATGTACAAAACACCATTTGTGCCACACGCACTGACCCTTATGAACAAAAAAGGAGGACATTAGGGGTATGGGGACGGACTCACTCATTCGGGAATGTGCAATAGTGAAAAGTGGTATGTTAAATGTAACTAACTCTGTAAAACAATCATGGAATCATGGACATTGCAATGATAGGGTTGTGCATTAACATTATGTGCAATGCCCCTTGGACATTAAGGGGATGTGTAAGAAAATATCTAATCTATTTAATGGCAAGATTTTATCCTGTATTTGAAGCCTTGTCCAGAAATGAGAACTACACCAAAAATGTAATAAACTGTCTGAGGATGGTGCTGTACCATGTGATATAAAAAAGGGGACAACTTGATGAAAAACCTTCAAATCCAGGCATGTCACATGACTGTTCCCTAATGATGATCTTGACCTTTACGTATAGCTTTAGTGAAGCAGGCATGGTCGAGCCTCAGACCCTGAGATATCTCTGAAACTATTTCAATGTTTCTTTAAAATGCATTTAGACCTCTTTAGTTTCTAATGTTTCATACAGACAGGATGGAGAGAGAGGAAGAGAGAGACAGACACAGACACAGACACAGAGACAGAGACAGAGACAGAGACAGAGACAGAGACAGAGACAGAGACAGAGACAGAGACAGAGACAGAGACAGAGACAGAGACAGAAAGACAGAGAGAGACAGAGACAGAGACAGAGAGAGATGGAGAGAGAGACAGAGACAGAGAGAGATGGAGAGAGAGACAGAGACAGAGAGAGAGAGAGAGAGAGAGAGAGAGAGAGAGAGAGAGAGAGACAGCGACAGAGACAGAGACAGAGACAATGAGACAGACAGACAGAGAGACAGAGAGAGACAGAGAGAGTTGAAAGAGAGACACAGAGAGAGAGAGAGAGAGAGAGAGAGAGAGAGAGAGAGAGAGAGAGAGAGAGAGAGAGAATAGTGGAGGTTTATATTGTGATTTCTGCCTTCCTCTGGGTGCCTGCAGCAGTATGATTGTGTGGAGGAGTGGATGAGTCACTCTGGTCTCAGTGAGTGCAGTGCTGCGCAGGTCGCACATCCAGAGCCTGAAATAGACTATAACGCTCGGTGTCTATACCTCTAACTCTAGTCTGTTCTGAGTGGGAGGACTCGCTAAACACACAGACACAGAACATCGCTCTGCTCCCACACACATAATAATATCACAGTATATCATCCATATGAAACCTGTGAAAGTAAGTGGAGGGATATAGTGAGAGTGAGAGAGAGAGAGTGAGAGAGAGAGAGAGAGAGAGAGAGAGAGAGAGAGAGAGAGAGAGAGAGAGAGAGAGAGAGAGAGAGAGAGAGAGAGAGAGAGAGAAAGAGTGTGTATGTGTGTGAGAGAGAGTGGTTTATGACAGGTTATGACAACATAACTGAAGATTAGTCTGCTTTAGCTTCAATTAAATCTAATTACATTTTCTGAAAGGCATATCCAACATAATCAAAGTCAACACCCTCCGTATAGTTGTGATACTAATTTGTTACTGTTATGTGTTGATGCATTGAGGACTTCCTTCTTGCCTTTTGTGCTAGGACAATGTAGCCTGGTCCAGGTCTGTTGGGGTTCCATGTCACTGTCAAGCCAAAACATTTGAAGAGGTCCATGAAGAGTTGTTAAGAGAGCAGAAACGGACTGGCTCTCAGGCTATAGGACAATGAGCTGATGAACAGAAGATATATAGTAATTGAGGTGATAAGAGCTCTAACTGTGACACGATAATCTAACATACTGCATGCAGCCCAAATGTGTAAAGTCAGTTGGAGCCATGAGGCTGATTTCAATATCACACATTATTGAAAAGCCTGCTATTCATTTCACTATAGATACAACTGTCTGTATTATCACACATTATTGAAAAGCCTGCTATTCATTTCACTATCTATACAACTGTCTGTGTTTGACCTTCTACTGTCTGCTATTAAATTTACCATCCTGCATATTTTGCTATCGTTTTTTCAGTTGGGTTTACAGCCACCAATTCTACTGAAACCGTTTGTCGCCCTTGACTGGCCATTCATACTTCTGGAGAATTTCTCATCTGAATGTCTACACATAGTTAGGTTTTATGTTATGTTAATCTTAAGAGTTTTCAAACGGGAAATAACACTATCACCTCTTCTCTCATCTGTGGCAGTTTTTTGTTGGATTTGAATGTTTAACAATATGCATGTACTCATGACCCATGGTCGACATTAAATATAGAAGAGTTTACTACGTCATGTTTCTAGCTCAATGTAATGATGTGATGTTAATTACTGAATGATAAAAAATAAAATATACAAAAGAGGCAAAAAAGCACATTGAATAACCTATTTAATAAAGATTAGTTTATAAACAAAAATCTAATCAAAGAAGACTAGATATGATGCAACCAACTATCAGGGATCTCATGAGAGAGAACCTAAAGCAGGGGCGTTGCATCTATAGAGGCGTCCATTTTTATCCCAGTAGTGAGATAAAAATGGAATTCTAAAAACTAAATATAATTACAGAATATTGTTGTTTAGTTCACCAGCCATAATAGTATTGTCACGTTCGTCTTGAAAAGGAGCGGGCCAAGGCGCAGCGTGAGATGCGTACATATTTATTTTCTTGTACACCACAGCGAACAAAACAACAAACGAAACGTGAAGTCCTTCGATACAAACACAAATCAAAAGGAACAAGAAACCACACCAAACGAATGCCTTACAGCTACCTAAGTATGGCTCCCAATCAGAGACAACGAGCAACAGCCGTCTCTGATTGGGAGCCACCCTGGCCAACATAGAAACACAAAACTAGAACCTAACACCCTGGCTCAACATACGAGAGTCCCCAGAGCCAGGGCGTGACAGTACCCCCCCCCAAAGGCGCGGACTCCGGCCGCGCCAACCAAACACAACAGGGGAGGGACCGGGTGGGCACTCCGCCTTGGCGGTGGATCCGGCTCCGGGCATGACTCCCACTCCCTCTCTAACCCCCCAAAGCGCCCCTGATCCGGTCTGGCCCTGCTGGCCGGAGCTGGACTGAACCCTGGTGGAGCGGAATGCTCTAGCTCCGGAGTGGAGCAGCTGACCGGTGCCGGACCAGGCATCGGTGGAACAGGCACGGGCTGTGCCGGACTGACGACGCGCACCACAGGCTTGGTGCGGGGAGCAGGGACGGGCCGGACCTGGCTGACGACGCGCACCACCGGCTTGGTGCGGGGAGCAGGAACAGGTCGGACCGGGCTGACGACGCGCACCATTGACTTGGTGCGGGGAGCAGGGACGGGCCGAACCGGGTTGACGAAGCGCACCATTGGCTTGGTGCGGGGAGCAGGGACGGGCCGAACCGGGCTGATGAAGCGCACCACTTGCTTGGTGCGGGGCGCAGGAACAGGCCGGACCGGGCTGACGACGCGCACCATTGGCTTGGTGCGGGGAGCAGGGACGGGCCGAACCGGGCTGACGACTCGCACCCCTGGCTTGGTGCGTGGAGAAGGAACGGGCCTTACCAGGCTGACTTCTCGCACCCCTGGCTTAGTGCGAGTGGCAGGAACAGGCCGGACCGGGCTGGCGACGCGCACCGTAGGTTTGGTGCGAGTGGCAGGAACAGGCCGGGTCGGGCTGGCGACGCGCACCGTAGACTTGGTGCGGGTGGCAGGAACAGGCCGGACCGGGCTGGCGACACGCACCGTAGGTTTGGTGCGAGTGGCAGGAACAGGCCGGGTCGGGCTGGCGACGCGCACCGTAGACTTGGTGCGGGTGGCAGGAACAGGCCGGGTCGGGCTGGCGACGCGCACCGTAGACTTGGTGCGGGTGGCAGGAACAGGCCGGACCGGGCTGGCGACGCGCACCGTAGGTTTGGTGCGAGTGGCAGGAACAGGCTGGGTCGGGCTGGCGACGCGCACCGTAGACTTGGTGCGGGTGGCAGGAACAGGCCGGACCAGGCTGGCGACGCGCACCGTAGGTTTGGTGCGAGTGGCAGGAACAGGCCGGGTTGGGCTGTCGACGCACACCGTAGGCTTGGTGCGTGGAGCAGGGACAGGCCGGACTGGGCTGGCGACGCACACCGTAGGCTTGGTGCGTGGAGCAGAGACAGGCCGGGCTGGGCTGGCGACGCACACCGTAGGCTTGGTGCGTGGAGCAGGGACAGGCCGAACCGGGCTGTGGAGACGGATAGGAGGCCTGGAGTGAAGAGCGGCCACCACCCGTCCTGGCTGAATGCCTACCCTCACACACTCTGTGTGAGGCATCCGCACAGGACGTTCAGGGCGGTGAACCCCTGGCCTGGTGGCCTTCTGGATCCGCCCCCTTTTCTCCTCCGTCAGCCCCGTCGTCCATGCCGTGTGCCCCCCCCTAAACATTTTCTGGGGTTGCCTCACGACCATCCGACGACGACCCTGATCACGCCATTGCTCCTCTCTCTGTCGCCTCTCCACTGTCTCACTCCATGGCCGGCGATCCATCCCGGCCAGGATTTCCCCCCAAGTCCAGGACCCTTTACCGTCCAATATCTCCTCCCATGTCCAGGCTGCCTGCTCCTGGACACGCTGCTCCTCTTTCGCCAGGGCCTTTCCCGGCGCTTCCTCCCATGTCCACCCCAAGGGCTGCCCCTGGACACGCTGCTTGGTCGTTGCATGGTGGGTTTTTCTGTCAAGGTCGAGGTAAGGAGTAGACCAAGGCGCAGCGTGATGAACAAACATGACTTTAATTAGTTAAAGCGTCAAAATACAAAACAAAACACGACTCGTGACGTCCACGGTATCAATGACCGAACACGGAACAAAAACCCACAACCACAAAGGGAAAACATACAGTTAAATATGGCTCCCAATCAGAGACAACCAGCCAACAGCTGACACTCGTTGCCTCTGATTGGGAGTCACTCAGGCAAACATAGAATACAACAAACTAGAATGAACACCAACACAGAAATACACACATAGAAATGAACACACCCTGGCTCAACATAATGAGTCCCAGAACCAGGGTGTGACAGTACCCCCCCCTAAAGGCGCGGACTGCGACCGCGCCTCAACTAAACAAACCAGGGGAGGGCTGGGCGGGCATACCTCCTCGGCGGCGGTTCTGGCTCCGGCCTTGACCACCACCCTCCAATACACCCCCCATAGTGCCCCTGGACACGCTGCTTGGTCGTTGCATGGTGGTTTCTTCTGTCACGTTCGTCTTGAAAAGGAGCGGGCCAAGGCGCAGCGTGAGATGCGTACATATTTATTTTCTTGTACACCACAGCGAACAAAACAACAAACGAAACGTGAAGTCCTTCGATACAAACACAAATCAAAAGGAACAAGAAACCACACCAAACGAATGCCTTACAGCTACCTAAGTATGGCTCCCAATCAGAGACAACGAGCAACAGCCGTCTCTGATTGGGAGCCACCCTGGCCAACATAGAAACACAAAACTAGAACCTAACACCCTGGCTCAACATACGAGAGTCCCCAGAGCCAGGGCGTGACAAGTATAGGGATGGCACATATCCAAAAATATCTGATAAAGTAAGAATTGCAGCCTCAGAAAAAGCGATGTCATTTTCTGCCACTTGGGTTAGAGTGGAGTAGGTTGTGTCTATCACCAGACAATATAAATAAATAAAAATGTTGCAACATTTCAGACTTTAAAACAACAACATTAAGTGAAAACAGTACAGGGGTTCACATACTTTTTCACCTGATTTTATGAGTGGCAAACAATGTTTAATGTGAGTACATATCTAGACATACAGTACCGTTCTTTGTGTTTTGCCCTTCTGAAAAAAGCTATTGGATTATAGTACTACGATCATTTTTCAAGTGTAGATTTTGCTGCAAGGACTTTTTTATTTAATTTACCCAGGCAGTCAGTAAAGAACAAATTCTTATTTACAATGATGGCACAGACGACACTAGAACAATTGTGCACCACCCTATGGGACTCCCAATCACATGAAACAGCCTGGAATCAAACCAGGTTCTGCAGTGACGCCTCTAACACTGAGATGCAGTGCCTTAGACCACTGCGCCACTCGGGAGACTTGTCTGAACGACAGTGAAGACACCCAGATAGACCACAGATTGCTATCTCATACTGTATGTAGCTGATATGTTAAACACCTATCCAAGCGTTGTGAGATCTGGCATGCGTCTGCAATGTAGTCAGCCTGGAATTCAGCCATTTACTGTAATGTTTCTCATTTGCATACATACGCACACTGTGGGTATCAACCCTCATCTAATTAGTCATGTCTCATGGGTATTAGGCCAATCAGCTGTGACCACTGGGGAGGAGTCAGGTATTCTCATTAGTTCCTCTGTGTTCTTGACCCTAGAGTGAAACGAGTTACAAGTTAATTGTTTTGGTCCGAATCTATACCCAGACACCAGAAAGATCTTTATTTTTTAAAATATACTTTTTGAATTCCTTTAATTCGAAAAGAATGCATCACAATGTGTTTAATGTTAAACATTTACATAAGTTCAGGAGATAGGACCAGACTTGAATACAACTATTTCAACTAGTTGCCTTGAACGTAGCTCGTCCAGCAACTCAATAAGCACCAGCTGTAACTCATTGCTTATCATCCTCCACACCTGTCCTCACTCTCCTTAATCACCACTGCCACTGAAACCTGACCAAACTAACGTTCCTTCTCTCTGTTCTGAATTGCATCCCTCCTCCACCTATTAGCTCATATTGCTTAAGTTCCTCCAAGGACCTCCTGAGGGGGACTGTCATCACCACAGCAGCCTACCTACCATGGGCTGATGATGATGTCGACCGAGACTCCAAGCCCAAACTCTACGGTCCACCACCTGGTTCCTTCATCTACAGTCCTTGGCTTCACCTCGTCAATTCTCATCCTCATCCTGAATCCCTTCACATCCATTCCATTCCCTCTGTGTTCTTGACCCTAGAGTGAAAGGTGTAACAAGTTCATCTGGACAGTATGTGAAGGATCAATATCACCAATGTCCAATAGAGTTATTAAGTGGTGATGAACAGAACACAAAGCATCATATCTCATGTTATTGTTCTGTATTCTGACAACCTGTGTATGATAGTGTGTATAGAGTATGATTCTGTTTCAGCTCTTGACCCGGGACTATGAAGGTTAACACAAGGAACTGATCAACTAAACGGCCCACATTGAACCATGAACATATTCTAAACTCATGTATGTAAATAAGACCACATTTATGAATGTATCATTTATTTCTGTGTTTATTACGTCAATGAGTCTGATTTTAATAAATGTTAATCAAATGTCTATACAATGTCTTTGTTCATTCATTTAACACCTTGTTGGTGTTATTTTATGTCATTTGATTTTTACTACTAGAAGTGTTCAGTAAAGTTAGCATTCAGACATCTAGTAGTTCTCATTTGGATACGCACACTGTGGATATCAACTCTCATATCATTGATCTACTCCCATTGGCATTAGGCCAATCAGCTGTGACATGTTAGAAAGGAGGAAGTATGTTAATCAGTTCCTTCATCTCCTCAGTCCTCCACCTCTGTCTGCTTATGAAAATCCTGCTTAGTACAGTGTTCCACAGAATATTTTATTCTAAACATATCTATATACCAGAAATATAACGGTCATTTAGAAAACATTTGTTCTGAATTCCTTTCATTTCAAAATAATTCATCACATTTCAACCCAAGAATGAAACTTGCAACATGTTTAGTTATACCGAATGTTAAACACTAACGTCACCATAATAATGAAAATAAATATAATTTCCATTGACTTTAACTTTTTTTGTGAATGCAGTTGATAACTGTACAAGACCTTGACAACATACAGTATACTCTTCATTAGTGTGCACCATCATGTCTCTCTCCACTTGGGCTTAATATCAGAACATATTCAAAGCAGCTGATAACTGGTTAACGTGTTATAATTGTTAGGGTCAGAGCAAGACAGAGGGTCCATTGTCAAGGATCTGGTCAGAACAGTATTTAAAGGGTCACCTCTCCCAGCTTCAGTACAGGCTCTAACCATCACAGGGAAGATCCTTCACTCTCCACTCTCAACAGGGAAGACTTTTCACTCTCACCTCTCAACAGGGAAGATCCTTCACTCTCACCTCTCAACAGGGAAGACCCTTCACTCTCACCTCTCAACAGGGAAGATCCTTCACTCTCACCTCTCAACAGGGAAGATCCTTCTCTCTCACCTCTCAACAGGGAAGACCCTTCACTCTCAACTCTCAACTCTCAACAGAGAAGACCCTTCACTGTCACCTCTCAACAGGGAAGACCCTTCACCTCTCACCTCTCAACAGGGAAGACCCTTCACCTCTCACTTCAACATCCACCCGTCTTACTCTCCGGAGGTAAGTAAAACATAATGTCTTATTAGAGGAGGCAGTGGGTGTATCTTCATCAGTTTGTCTAGCAAAGGCCGTTGAAATAAACGGTCAAAAAGGCAATTGTGATGTAACAGCTGCATAATGGAGCAAGATATCAAATATTGACTGAATTATAGCATGAAGAAATCCAGACAGTTTTGGTGAGAATTCAGGCATTCAATTTAACGTCCAATTAAATGTTTTTTTTCTTCTTTGAAACGACAAGCCAATATTTTTAAACCATATATAGCCTCTTGATGTGTTTTTGTTATTATATTGATAGATAAAAAATATATATATATAACTACTAATTTACAGTACATTATGTCAGTTATTCTGTTTTTTCTTGTGGTGATACTTTGAGGTAGTGCTGAGTGATTAGTGCCTTTTGAGGTCGGTTCGGCTTCAGTTCAATTGTAGAAAAATCCTCACGGTTTTCAATTTCGGTTAAAACTATTTTTTAAATAATCAATGCACTTTGTGGGTTCAACGCGCCGAATATAACTGGTGTAGACTTTACCGTGACTTGCTTACGAGCCCTTCCCGACGATGCAGAGTAAAAAAATTAACCTCTACGGGATCGGTGTCCTGTTTACGGGACAGTTGAGCTAACGTGCGCTAATGTGATTAGCATGACTGTTGTAAGTAACAGCAAACTTTCCAGGACATAGACATGTCTTATATGGGCAGAAAGCTTAAATCCTTGTTAATCTAACTGTACTGTCCAATTTACAGTAGTTATTACAGTGAACAAATACATTTACATTACATTTAGCAGACGCTCTTATCCAGAGCGACTTACAAATTGGTGCATTCACGCAACGGATGGAGAGAATTTACATTTGATTAAGGGACCGGTCGAAATGTACACAATTGTTACCCGGAGGAAAATGGGGGAGGGTCATGCTTTTTAAATTATAGTCAGGGGGAGGGTTTAGTATTTTTTAATTTAGTCCAAGGGAGGGTCATGTAATTTGTAATTGATTAAATGTCAGTATTTGTCATTATTTTGGAATATACTTAGTGAATTCTACTATGTGTAACTTCGGCGTACAACCCTGCTCTCTCTCTCTCTCTCTCTCTCTCTCTCTCTCTCTCTCTCTCTCTCTCTCTCTCTCTCTCTCTCTCTCTCTCTCACTCTCTCTTTCTCTCTCTCTCTCGCTCTCTCTCATTCTCCTTGCTGAACACACCTCGGTGGGCATTTTGCTTTTACCTTTCCATTGGCTGAGAGAGAGAGAGAGAGAGAGAGAGAGAGAGAGAGAGAGAGAGAGAGAGAGAGAGAGAGAGAGAGAGAGAGAGAGAGCAGGGTTGTACGCCGAAGTTACACATAGTAGAATTCACTAAGTATATTCCAAAATAATGACAAATACTGACATTTAATCAATTACAAATTACATGACCCTCCCTTGGACTAAATTAAAAAATACTAAACCCTCCCCCTGACTATAATTTAAAAAGCATGACCCTCCCCCATTTTCCTCCGGGTAACAATTGTGTACATTTCGACCGGTCCCTTAATCAAATGTAAATTCTCTCCATCCGTTGCGGAAAAAAAATCCATGATCTGCAACAAATTAACTCCTACCATAAGTCTTACACTGCTGTAACCATGAACTGCATACTTTACTTTCCAGCATTTCCCCAGGACTGACCTGATGATGAGAATGAAGCAGATGTTCATTTTTGTCATTTTGTTGACAATTTACTTTCAACTGGCCACC
Organism: Coregonus clupeaformis; assembly: GCF_020615455.1. Classification (NCBI taxonomy): domain Eukaryota; kingdom Metazoa; phylum Chordata; class Actinopteri; order Salmoniformes; family Salmonidae; genus Coregonus; species Coregonus clupeaformis. The sequence goes on from NC_059212.1 coordinate 55,671,823, forward strand.
TCTAATGGACCGGATGTAAGTGTGTTTTAAATGCTACAGAAAAAGTTGTGCAAATATGTCAATCAGTTAGCCTACATTAGCCTGTCGTGTTACACATAGTCTCACATTCCTTGAAATAATTTCCTGTCAGACTGACTAAATAGACTGTTTTAATTTCAATTAAATATGTTAAGTTTTGCAACTAAGCTTTTGCCAAATCACATGGGGTGAGATTGTCATTTCATTAAAACTGATCACAGAATCACTCTGTTATACTTACAGCAGGAGATTAGGAGAAGGCCCGCACCACAGGTAAAAACAAAACAAAAACAACTAACAACAAAGATTACATGATAATAAAGTTCAGCGATTATTACACAAGAGGAATCCCAGAGTTAATTGGATCTTGATTTAAAGGTTTTCATAGGCTAGGACCTGGTAAAAATAAATAAAAATAAAAATATATAATGCACAGGCCCACAGAAATGTATCTCTATCGCACTTGTGTAATAACGTACCATTACACTCTAGTCACCATGTAATTCCATAGCAGTTCCTATGTAACTACAAAATGTTATTACTGTGTAGTTACAGTTAGAAGTGTAAGCTACAGTACATGAATAATGCTTAATGGCGTATGTTTTTTACTGTAACATTTGCCTACTGTGTTATGCATTGTCACAAATTCTGTGAAATCATTGCCTACCTTAACTTTACTTACTAAATAGTTAACAGTCTTCATTTAAATTAAATATGTTGATATTATCTGGGGTGGTGTGTATTTTTAATTAAAGCTGACCACATTATCTTTCTATTTAACTTACAGGAGGTTCAGGGAGCACAAGGAAATGCTGCAGAACCGGTAAATAGAACACACCAAAAACATCATAGTATTTGTTTCCTGAATAACGATACATGAAAGCACAATTCTGTTCAGCTGATTTAAAACCTGATTGTACTGTCCTTATGGTCTTTAGCCTTCTATCAATTAACTTTAGGAGACATCAACAGTACATGACTACCAGTAATTGAGCATTGATTTTTTCCAAAAGTAATTGAGAAGCTACTTTTTTTTTATAAAACAAACTTGATAAACCAATATGTAAATTACTTTCAGTAGGTGAACATTGTCTACCAGTGTAATCATTTCCTGCCCTAATATTACATCTTTATCCATATTGTATCCATATTTTAAATGCTGTGAGTTATGTAACGTTACATACATAAACAGAGATTTGATTAGCAATTAGCATCTGACAATATTGGTTGCTCATAATAACTAATGATGTGTCACCTATTCAATTGTTGTTGTTTTTTAAGTATGCATTTGGGGATATCATCAAATTTAATCGGCAGCAGATTGGCATTAGAACATATAGCCACTATGCTATTTACGTGGGCAATAGAATGATCCAAGGTAAAACTACTGGACAGGATATTTTTCACTTCTCAGGTAAGTTGACAAAAGTTTCAATAAAACATAAGCCTTTTAAATCCTTTGTTAAAGATTTCTACTCCCTTACTCATGTCAAATAGCTGTCTTTTTCCTTTATCAGGTGAACTATTTCCTCCCGGAAGTGGAGATTGTGTGTTTGCCAAACTGGAGGATGTTACACAAGGCAGTACCCATTACGTAGACAATTATGGGGATACTCAAGGCCTCCAAACTAGAACAGTTGAAGACATGACTAAAGTTATTATGGATCTGAACAACAGTTGTCAAGGAACATACTCTGTTAGTTCTAATAATTGTGAGCATCTTGCCACATTTATTCGGTATGGTTCTGCAAGCTGCATTCAGGTACGTTTTATTTCTTTAATCAATCATTGATTAAATAAATAATCAACTTTTCAAATCTACATTAAAATCCATCAAACACATTCAAAAATGCTATGTATTTGGCTTTGATAATTGTTTTAACATCAACTGGAATTTATAAACAAATAAACTCTGTAGGCTACGTGATGTGAATTGCTATGAGATGGTTAGTGGATGTAGGTGACCCCATAACAACCATGAATCCGTTTTGTGGTCATTTCCATAGAAATATAATGAATAGAATGGGCTTGGAAGATCTAACCCTGGCTATTTTACTGGTAAACCCACGGGTACACACACAATAAATGGGGTAAAGGAGTCAATGGAATGCAGACGTTCCATTGACCAGATTGGTGCACAATTCGACAAATCTGATATAACAAAGTGGATATTTGTTAAATCAGTCATGATTTATGTATTGTAACAGACCCACAATGTGGTTACTTAATTCAGATTTTGATATATTTGTCTCCCGTTAATATAAGTCGTTCTTGAACTATAATGCAGTTGATTGATAACAATGACATGAACATGTGTTATGGTTGACATCCATACAACCCTTATACTCCGATTTCTACCTCAACATAGTGTGATATACACATATAAGCAATGAGGAGATTCTGAATGTTTCCCCCACGAGTTTCCATTGCAATTACATTGTTTTGGTCGAGTTCGATTGACTCCTTTAACGCATTTATAGATAAAGAGCTCAATCAAACTTAAAAGTTATACATTGGAAAGACACCAAGAGACAGCAAAAATACTATTTACACACTATTCATATATACATATTCATATTCATATTATTATTATATACAGTTAAATTAGATATTTAGAAAGATGAGATGCGTTGTGATACAAGATGGTTTTCTATTTGTTTTTTAAGCTGAACTTGTATTTGTTGTAATGTCAAATGAGTTGACTCAATAAATCACAGCACAGATTGAAGGGTACACTTCCTTCTTTTACTTCCTGGCATGAGTACACTAAAAATGGCTGCCAGTCCGTCTTATGGCCAATTCCAATTGAAATTCCCTATTTCCTCATTAAAGGAGGATACATTGTAATTGTGATTGGAATTTCAGTAACATTCCTGAATTGAAATAATTGATCCCAACCCTGGAGACATTGTGTATCACCTGATTTTGTATTTTTGTCAACCGTCCATAGGGAGATACCAATACATTCACCGGTTTTTTAGCTTCACTTTTCTGCAATAATGCATCGACCCCGGCATTACTCAAGAAGAATGTGAAGAGGGGGCGTGGCAGAAGAGGTCTTGGTCTCCTGCGTGATGAAACCCATTCCAACCAGGGTGCACCAGCAGCTTGAGATCTTAACCTCTCAGATGTTCTTGCTCTCTTCCATCCTCTTTCTCTCTGTATGAAGTGAGGTCTTAATAATAATAAAACATGAGCAAGAATTCTCTTGTCTGTCTATTTCATTGTCTGTTGACTGCGTCCACATCCATTGTTGAGACTATACACTGCTTAAAATGGATAAAGGGCTTGTAAGCAGTCAACTAAGAGTTCACTTTTTAGAAATATGTTATAACTCACTTGTTAACATGAATGTAGTGTTAAGTCAATATTTTGATCACACAAATTCACAAATTATGAATTTAGAAATGTTAAAACATTGATTTATTGGTAATGTGGGGTTTTACTGTAAGATGAGGAAATGTTGGTGACTTTACGGTAAGCAGCATGTGAGCATGATTAATATTGATGTCATAGTTGAATCTCAACACTAGATGGCAGACAATGTACAACGCAAAGACCTTTGGTCTAGCGCCCTCAAATTACAATCTGGACCTCGAAGCCAGTTCCACTGCTTTTCTCATTCTTCCCCTCTAATCAGGGACTGATTTAGACCTGGGACACCAGGTGGGTGTAATTAATTATCAGGTAGAACAGAAAACCAGCAGTACACTGGACCTCCAGGGTAGGATTTGAATACACCTGGTCTAGTGCATGACAGTAGACTACTTATAATGAACATTTGTCAATCCTCTAAGAATACTGGTGACATCACAGGTATTCCACAAATTATCTATTTTGGCCTGGCTTTGTGTGTGTGTGTGTGTGTGTGTGTGTGTGTGTTAGCCCTGCTCTTCTGTCTAAATTTGTCAGCCAGTAGCCCAGTAAAGTCCCTCTGGAGGGTAAAGGTATGATGGAGGGTATACAGTAGATATGATGGAGGGTATACAGCAGGTATGATGGAGGGTAAACAGCAGGTATGATGGAGGGTATACAGTAGATATGATGGAGGGTATACAGCAGGTATGATGGAGGGTAAACAGCAGGTATGATGGAGGGTATACAGCAGGTATATGGAGGGTAAAGGTATGATGGAGGGTATACAGAAGGTATGATGGAGGGTAAACAGCAGGTATGATGGAGGGTATTCAGCAGGTATGATGGAGGGTATACAGTAGTTATGATGGAGGGTATACAGCAGGTATGATGGAGGGTATACAGCAGGTATGATGGGATGGAGGGTTTACAATAGGTATGATGGAGGGTATTCAGTAGGTATGATGGAGGGTATACAGCAGGTATGATGGAGGGTATACAGCAGGTATGATGGAGGGTATACAGTAGGTATGATGGAGGGTATACAGCAGGTATGATGGAGGGTATACAGCAGGTATATGGAGGGTAAAGGTATGATGGAGGGTATACAGAAGGTATGATGGAGGGTATATAGCAGGTATGATGACCTTCCCAAGTTCTCTCACGTCACCCCCCTCCTCCGCACACTCCACTGGCTTCCAGTTGAAGCTCGCATCCGTTACAAGACCATGGTGCTTGCCTTTGGAGCAGCGAGGGGAACGGCACCTCTGTACCTTCGGGCTCTGATCAGTCCCTACACCCAAACGAGGGCATTGCGTTCATCCACCTCTGGCCTGCTGGCTCCCCTTCCTCTGCGGAAGCATAGTTCCCGCTCAGCCCAGTCAAAAATGTTCGCTGCTCTGGCACCCCAATGGTGGAACAAGCTCCCTCACGACGCCAGGACAGCGGAGTCACTCACCACCTTCCGGAGACATTTGAAACCCCACCTCTTTAAGGAATACCTGGGATAGGATAAAGTAATCCTTCTACCCCCCCCCACACACACACACACAGCGGAGTCGCTCACCACCTTCCGGAGACATTTGAAACCCCACCTCTTTAAGGAATACCTGGGATAGGATAAAGTAATCCTTCTACCCAGCAACACATAATTAGAACATGTATCTGAAGGCAGCATGCACTGAGATCCCCATCCCCATCCCCAGAGGGGGACAAAGACTGGACTGAGACCCCAGCTCGCCTCACCAGAGGCAGGGTGCGGGGCGGAGGACCTACCCCACCACGGGCTTCCTTGCTGGGGGTGTAGGAGCCAGCAGGCTCCTGCTGGAGCAAAAAAGTCTGGAGGAGTTTCTCTATGTCCATGGCCAGTCTCTACAGGGATCTATCCAGGCCAGCATCAGTATGGTCTACAAGTAGAGATAACACTGGATCACCTGAGTGGATATGTGAAGGGGACATATGTGATGATGTGTGTGTGTATTAAGATCTGATTTGATTACAGTATTTTTTTGTTTTCAGCCCTGGAACAAATCAAAGTCGTTATTGTTCAGGATAATGTGATATGATTTGCATGGATACAGTGCTGTGATGACTTGGCTGGAAAACAATTGGCACTGTTTCTTTTAATAATCATTTGAATTTCATGCGATACTATACATTTTGGGCATTTGTTTGTGTAGCTATCACAAATGTACATGCAGGTGTAGGATCTTGTAGTTTATTCAAGGTTTAAAAAGGCTTCTAAAGTTTACAATTTCCTCTATAAATGTCACACTTGGTTTGCCCTAACAACAAACATGTATCAACCTCTACAAAAAATCAATTCATTATAATCCGTCCATTAATTATAATCCACACAAACCCTGTTGCTGCAGGGTTATTTTCCTGCTCTGAGAAACTGCTCAAATTAAAATCCAACATCTGTAGCTGTGCATGTAGACAGCAAATGATACACTACAACGCTGCAGCCACCAAAAACACCAGCAGAAGTACATGAAAGCAAACTAATTCTGCTGTTCATAAATGATTATTTGATGCAATCACAATGATTACAACTGCTTTTGTATTTGTATTTATTAGGGATCCCCATTAGCTGGCAGCAGCTACTCTTCCTGGGGTCCAAACACAATAAGGCACTTAATTGTTACATTGTCACACCACTACATATCTACAAAAAAAATGGTATGAGGCTGTGCCATGTTCCGATGAGCTATAAAAGTTAACAGTCTCCGTGGTAAGTTGTCAACACAGCCAAGTGTATATCCTTTAGTAACCCCGGGAAGTAAATTATTAAAGTTTAACATGGTTCAGCAGGTGTCCTGTTAATTAGTTAGCGTCATCGTCATCAGCTCCCCATCAGGACGGAAGTCTCCTGCGTAGCACAGTGTGAACTCTCACACCCCACTGTCTCTGTCTCATTGGAAGAAGGGCAGGATTCAGTTTGATTAACTAACCTCAATCTAGAGACTGTAGTTACTAGTTCTTGTAGAACAAAAACACTATGGTTATCTGTGATAACAGCAACACAGCTAATGCGAAACATTCATATGCAGAACATAAAGGAACGTTTTTATCAGGTTCCCACTTGGTTGTGAGATTACAAGAATAAGAATGTTTACAGAACCTTAGAATGTTCTCCGAACATGGTTAGAATGGTTAAATCAAGAATCATGTTCCAAATGTTATTTTTATTTATACTTTTTTGGGGGGGATCCCCATTAGCCAACGCCAACGGCGACAGCTAGTCTTCCTGGGGTCCGACAAAAACGTTATTCTGAAAACGGGAAGAACTGAGCTATGATGGGAGGAAAAGGTTATAATTCTATGTGTGAGGACAGACGCAGGGAGACAGGAAGCAAGTACAGGTTGTGAACATTTAATGAAAAAAACAGACATATAACAAAACAAGAACAGCGTCTGGACAGGGGGAACAAAACAACATTAATGCAGACACAGGGATCAACCTGGGAACAGACAGATGAGTCCAATGAGCGCTGATACGCGTAACGATGGTGACAGGTGTGCATAATGATGGGTAGCCTGCCGCCCTCGAGCGCCGGGAGAGGGAGTGGGAGCAGACGTGACATCACGTGTAGGCTACTTTTAAATACTGTAATGCATAAAGCAATGAAAACAGCCTTTCGTTAATGATTGACTGACCTTGGGTGCCATGCTCCCTTGTAGTCACACAGCAGGGGAAGGAGAGTGATTATTGACAGCAGATAGGAATCCCGCCGCATCATGGGGTGTAACACAGTCCATACCCCAGTCACGATTGGCTCATTAATCAGTAAGAGGCTTTGTGACCGTACGATATTTATCTACGCAGAAATATCTGGTTTATATCGTCTCCCAATGTCTGTGTTCTATTGTCTCTCTACGGCTGGAGACCGTTTGTAATGCGGAGGTCACAGAATCCCCCTGGTCTGTTTGTATGCATGGGCGGCTCCAGGGAGGGGCAGGACGGGGCTGAAGCCCGCTCAAGAATAGCCTAGCACCCCAATTAGAACCCCCCAAGAAAGATTTAGTTAGTACATGCACACGTCCATACATTACAAGAACCGCTGCGCAATGATCAAGCTACCCCCTTTAGCTACCCCTGTGAAAAATGGCTAGTGCTGCCACTGTGCGTGTGCATGCAGTGTGTGTGTTTGTGTGTGTGTGTGATGAAAACGTATCAGTTACAAACAAACATAGAGTCATTTTGTGGTGAGAGACGGTCATTCATAGTACCTCCTCTGCACTGTACATGGATTCATGCAGTACAGTATATACAGTATAATCTCTGTTAAAAAATCTCCTCAACTATTACAAGAAAAGCCTATAGTTTATCATATTAATGCTCAAGCCTATAGCTGGCTGTAAGATACTCATTTTAACAAATGCCTTTTACAGAGCTATATTCGTCAATCTCATCACCCGTCCTGTCAACTAAACTTTAAACATTTTCTAGCAGGCTGTCTGTACTGTGGTTGATGTGCTGCAGGTGAACACAGGCGTTTAATGAATAACACTGATGCCAGGGCTGGGACTTTTGGTTTTGGATGTAATGACTACCTACTTAAATCATCATCTCATCGGAGTAACACTTCTTCAAAACAAAGGCTTCAAAGGAGACAGCCTCCAAAACAAACACAGCCTCCCTCTCACCTGCACCTGCACCTGCACCTGCACCTCAAACACACACACACACACACACACACACACACACACACACACACACACACACACACACACACACACACACACACACACACACACAAAGGAAACAAGGATTATACATTTGACATTTTAGTCATTTATCAGGCGCTCTTATCCAGAGTGTTAGTTTATTCATCTTAAGATAGCTAGGTGGGACAAAGTTCCTCTTGCTGCTCCGTAGGCAAGCACCATGGTCTTGTAGTGGATGCGAGCTTCGATTGGAAGCCAGTGGAGTGTGTGGAGGAGCGGGGTGACATGGGAGACCTTGGGATGGTTGAAAACCAGGTGGGCTGTAGGGTTCTAGATAAGTTGCAGGGGTTTGATGGCACAAGCGGGGAGCCCAGCCAACAGCGAGTCACAATAATCCAGACGGGAGATGACAAGTGCCTGGAGTAGGACCTGCGGCGTTTCCTGAGTGAGGTAGGGTCTTACTCTACGGATGTTGTAGAGCATGAACCTGCAGGAGCGAGTCACCGCTTTAATGTTTTCAGAGAATAACAGGGTGTTGTCCTGGGTCAGGCCAAGGTTCTTTGCACTCTGGGAGGGCGACACTATGGAGTTGTCAACCGTGATGGAGAGGTCTTTGAGTGGGCAGGCCTTCCCCGGGAGGAAGAGCAGCAATGTCTTGTCGAGGTTGAGTTTGAGGTAGTGGGCCAACATCCAAGCTGAGATATCTGCCAGGCACGCAGAGATGCGTGTCGCCACCTGGGTGTCAGATGGGGGGGAAGGAGAAAAGTGTCCCTTGTAATTGTGTAATTGAGTGTCACTTGTATAGCAATGATAGCAGATACCATGTGAGGTTATGACGGAGCTGAGTGACTTGGTGTAGAGTGAGAAGAGGAGAGGGCCTAGAACCGAGACCTGCGGGACACCAGTAGTGAGATTCTGTGGTGCAGACAGATCACCTCCACGTCACCTTGTAGGAGCGGCCTGCCAGGTAGGATGCAATCCAAGAGTGTGCAGAGCCTGAGAACCCCAGCCCTGAGAGGGTGGAGAGGAGGATCTGATGGTTCACGGTGTCGAAGGCAGCGGATAGATCTAGGAAGATGAGAACAGAGGAGAGAGAGTCAGCTTTGGCAGTGCGGAGAGCCTCAGTCACACAGAGAAGAGCAGTCTCAATTGAGTGACCCGTCTTGAAGCCTGACTGGTTAGGGTCAAGAAGATCGTTCTGAGAGAGACAACGAGATAGTTAATCAGAGACAGCACGCTCAAGTGTTTTGGAAAGAAAATAAAGAATTGAAAAAGGTCTATAGTTTTTGACGTCAGATGTATTCGAGTGTTGGTTTCTTGAGGAGGGGAGCGACTCAGGCCATTTTGAAGTCAGAGGGCACACAGCCAGTGGTCAGGGATGAGTTGATGAGGGAAGTGAGGAATGGGAGAAGGTCTCCAGAGATGGTCTGCATGGAGAAGGGAGGAGGGGATGCGGTCGAGCGGGCAAATTGTCGGGCGGCTAGACCTCACTAGTCGCAGGATTTCATCTGGAGAGAGAGGGGAGAAAGACTGTTGTTTCTCTTTGATTATTTGAGCTGTTCTTGCCATAATATGGACTTGGTCTTTTACCAAATAGGGCTATCTTCTGTATACCACCCCTACCTTGTCACAACACAACTGATTGGCTCAAAAACATTAAGAAGGAAATAAATTCCACAAATTAACTTTTAAGAAAGCACACCTGTTAATTGAAATGCATTCCAGGTGACTACCTCATAAAGCTGGTTGAGAGAATGCAAAGAGTGTGCAAAGCTGTCATCAAGGCAAAGGGTGGCTATTTGAAGAATCTCAAATCTCAAATATGTTTTGATTTGTTTAACACTTTTGTGGTTACTACATGATTCCATATGTGTTATTTCATAGTTTTGATGTCTTCACTTATATTCGACAATGTAGAAAATAGTAAAAATACAGAGAAACCTTGAATGTGTAGGTGTATCCAAATTTTTGACTGGTACTGTATATATACAGAAACCCAGCCTAAAACCACAAAGAGCAAGCAATGCAGTTGTAGAAGCACGACTGTGTTGGTGTGTGTGGACCATAATCATTCCTTAGTGATGTGGACACCGAGGAACTTGGAACTCTCAACCCGCTTTACTACAGCCCCGTAAATGTGGATGGGGGCCAGCTCGGCCCTCCGTTTCCTATACTCCATGATCAGCTTGTTTGCCTTGCTGACGTTAAGGGAGAGGTTGTTGTCCTGGCATCATACTGCCAGGCCACTGACCTCCTCCCTGTAGGGGAGGAAACGTAATGATGGTGTTGGAGTCGTGCACGGCCACTCAGTCGTGGGTGAACAGGGAGTACAGGAGGGGACTAAGCACGCACCCCTGAGGGGCCCCAGTGCTGAGGGGAAGTGTTGCGGATGTGTTGTTGCTTACTCTCACCACATGCAGGCGGCCCGAAGTCCAGGAACCAGTTGAAGAGGGAGGTGTTCAGTCTCAGGGTCCTGAGCTTGTAATGAACTTGGAGGGCACTATGCTTTTAAACGCTGTATAGTCTATAGTCAATTAACAGCATTCTCATATAGGTGTTCCTCTTGTCTAGGTGGGAGAGGGTAGCGTGGAGTGCAATAGAAATTGTGTCATCAGTGGATCTGTGGGGTCGGTAAGCAAATTGGAGTGGGTCCAGGGTGTCTGGGATTATGGTGTTGTTGTGAGCCATCACCAGCCTTTCAAAGCATTTTAATGCTACAGATGTGAGTGCTACTGGGCGATATTAATTTAGATAGCGTTCTTGGGCACAGGGACTATGGTGGTCTGCTTGAAACATGTAGGTATTACAGACTGGGTCAGGAAGAGGTTGAAAGTGTCAGTGAAGAGTCAGATTCCTGCACCAAGCCAGTGGTGCGTGTTCCCAGTCCGGCACGGCCCGTGCCGTTCCACCGGTGCCCAGTCCAGCTCCGGTCAGCGGCTCCACTCCGGAGTCAGAGCAGTCCGCTCCACCGGTGCCCAATCCAGCTCAGGTCAGCGACTACACTCCGGAGTCAGAGCAGTCCGCTCCACCGGTGCCTAGTCCAGCTCTGGTCAGCAGCTCCACTCCGGAGCTAGAGCAGTCCGCTCCACCGGTGCCGAGTCCAGCTCCGGTCAGCGACTCCACTCCGGAGTCAGAGCAGTCCGCTCCACCGGTGCCCAATCCAGTTCCGGTCAGCGGCTCCACTCCGGAGCTAGAGCAGTCCGATCCACCGGTGCCTAGTCCAGCTCCGGTCAGCAGCTCCACTCCGGAGCTAGAGCAGTCCGCTCCACCGGTGCCCAGTCCAGCTCAGGTCTGCGACTCCACTCCGGAGTCAGAGCAGTCCGCTCCACTGGTGCCTAGTCCAGTTCCGGTCAGCGGCTCCACTCCGGAGTCAGAGCATTCCGCTCCACCGGTGCCCAGTCCAGCTCCGGTCAGCGGCTCCACTCAGGAGCCAGAGCAGTCCGCTCCACCGGGATACGGTTCAGCTCCGGTCAGCGGCTCCACTCCAGGTCCAGAAGTCAGCCCCTCTCCAGGTTCGGGGTCTCCCACACCAGGGTCCAGACAGGGATCGGTGCATCGTGGGAGGACTGAGAGGGGAAGCTCCGCGTTGAGGTCCAGACCGGTCCAGGGGTGCAACGCAGAGGCAGTAAGGGAGAAGACGTCACGCCCGGAGCCGGAGCCGCCATCAAGGCTGGAAGCCCACCCGGACCCTCCCCTGTTAAGTCAGGTTTGTGCGGCCGGAGTCCGCACCTTTGGGGGGTACTGTAACTAGAACTCCAGTTAGTTTGGTCAGGGTGTGCATGTTTAGTTCTATGTCGTTGTATATCTGTTTAGAGTCTAGTTGTTATATTTCTATGTTTGGCCGGGTATGATTCCCAATCAGAGGCAGCTATCGCTCATTGTCTCTGATTGGGGATCATACTTAGGCAGCCAGTTTTCCTGCCTGGGTTGTGGGATCTTGTTTGTGTTTCGGTGTGTTTGGCTTGTTAGTGTATAGCCTTCCGACGTCACATTTCGTTGCCTTTTGTTGTTTTGTACGTGTTTATCCAGTTTAATAAACATGTTCGCATACCACGCTGCACCTTGGTCTGACCCGTCTCTCAACGATCGTGACTCATAATGACAAAGCAAAAACAGGTTTTTATAATTTTTGCAAAAAAATGACGCTACAAGCTTGGCACATCTGTATTTGGGGAGTTTCTCCCATTCTACTTTGCAGTTCTTCTCAAGCTCTGTCAGGTTGGATTGGGAGCGTCGCTGTACAGCTATTTTCAGGTCTCTCCAGAGATGTTCGATCGGGTTCAAGTCCGGGCTCTGGCTGGGCAACTCAATACATTCAGAGACGTGTCCCGAAGCCACTCCTGCGTTGACTTGGCTGTGTGATTAGGGTCGTTGGCCTGTTGGCAGGTGAACCTTTGCCCCAGTCTGAGGTCTTGAGTGCTCTGGAGCAGGTTTTCATCAAGGATCTCTCTGTACTTTGCTCCGTTCATCTTTCCCTCGATCCTGACTAGTCTCCCAGTACCTGCCGCTGAAAAACATCCCCACAGCATGATGCTGCCACCACCATGCTTCACCGTAGGGATGGTGCCATGTTTCCTCCAGACGTGACGCTTTGCAAAGAGTTCAATCTTGGTTTCATCAGACCAGATAATCTTGTTTCTCATGGTCTGAGAGTCCTTTAGGTGTCATTTGGCAAACTCCAAGTGGGCTGTCATATGCCTTTTACTGAGGAGCGGCTTCCGTCTAACCACTCTACCATAAAGGCCTGATTGGTGGAGTGCTGTAGAGATGGTTGTCCTTCTGGAAGGTTCTCCCATCTCCACAGAGGAACTCTGGAGCTCTGTCAGAGTGACCAACGGGTTCTTGGTCACCTCCCTGACCAAGTCCCTTCTCCCCTGATTGCTCAGTTTGGCCGGGCAGCCAGCTCTAGGAAGAGTCTTGGTGGTTCCAAACTTCTTCCATTTAAGAATGATGGAGGCCACTTTGTTCTTGGGGACCTTCAATACTACAAAATGTTTTGGTACCCTTCCCCAGATCTGTGCCTTCACACAATCCTGTCTCGGCGCTCTATGGAAAATTCCTTCGACCTCATGGCTTGATTTTTGCTCTGACATGCACTGTCAACTGAGGGACCTTATATACAGTTCAAGTCAGAAGTTTACATACACCTTAGCCAAATACATTTAAACTCAGTTTTTCACAATTCCTGACATTTAATCAAAGTAAAAATGTCCCTGTCTTAGGTCAGTTAGGATCACCACTTTAGTTTAAGAATGTGAAATGTCAGAATAATAGTAGAGAGTGATTTATTTCAGCTTTTATTTCTTTCATCACTTTCCCAGTGGGTCAGAAGTTTACATACACTCAATTAGTATTTGGTAGCATTGCCTTTAAATTGTTTAACTTGGGTCAAACATTTCGGGTAGCCTTCCCTAAGCTTCCCACAATAAATTAGGTGAATTTTGACCCATTCCTCCTGACAGAGCTGGTGTAACTGAGTCAGGTTTGTCTGCATCCTTGCTCGCACACGCTTTTTCAGTTCTGCCCACAAATTTTCTATAGGATTGAGGTCAGGGCTTTGTGATGGCCACTCCAATACCTTGACTTTGTTGTCCTTAAGCCATTTTGCCACAACTTTGAAAGTATGCTTGGGGTCATTGTCCATTTGGAAGACCCATTTGCGACCAAGCTTTAACTTCCTGACAGATGTCCTGAGATGTTGCTTCAATATATCCACATATTTTTCCTTCCTCATAATGCCATCTATTTTGTGAAGTGCACCAGTCCCTCCTGCAGCAAACCCTTTTTCCTCCAAACATAACGATGGTCATTATGGCCAAACAGTTCTATTTTTGTTTCATCAGACCAGAAGACATTTCTCCAAAAAGTACGATCTTTGTCCCCATGTGCAGTTGCAAACCGTACTCTGGCTTTTTTATGGCGGTTTTGGAGCAGTGGCTTCTTCCTTGCTGAGCGGTGTTGAGCGCTGTCGATATAGGACTCGTTTTACTGTGGATATAGATACTTTTGTACCTGTTTCCTCCAGCATCTTCACAAGGTCCTTTGCTGTTGCTCTGGGATTGATTACTTGTGTCATGCACAAAGTAGATGTCCTAACCGACTTGCCAAAGCAATAGTTTGTTAACAAGAAATTTGTGGAGTGGTTGAAAAACGAGTTTTAATGACTCCAACCTGTGTATGTAAACTTCCGACTTCAACTGTAGACAGGTGTGTGCCTTTCCAAATCAGGTTCAATCAATTAAATTTACCACAGGTGGATTCCAATCAAGTTGTAGAAACTTCTCAAGGATGATCAATGGAAACAGGATGCACCTGAGCTCAATTTCTAGTCTCATAGCAAAGGGTCTGAATAATTATGTAAATAAGGTATTTCTGTATTTTAGTGTTGATAAATGTACAAAATAAATGTAATTATAGGGTATTGTGTGTAGATTGATGAGGAAAAAAATCGACTTAATCAATTTTAGAATAAGGCTGTAACGTACAAAATGTTGGAAAGGTCAAGGGGTCTGAATACTTTCAGAATGTACTGTATATATATTTAAAACAGAACAAATCCACATGCCCCCTATGGGCATGACGCCTCTGGGAGGGACAGAGATGGGCTGGGGGGAGAGAGAGAGAGAGGGACGGTGGAGGAAGAGAGTAAGGAGAGTGAGGAAGATTGAAACAGAGGGGAGAGAGACAGAGAGAGACCAATGGGAGAGAAAGAGAAAGAAAGCAAGAGAGAATGGAGAGAAAGGAAGAGAGAGATAAATCAAGAGAAAGGAGAGACAGGAAGAGAGAGATAAAGCAAGAGAAAGGAGAGACAGGAAGAGAGAGATAAAGCAAGAGAAAGGAGAGACAGGAAGAGAGAGATACATCAAGAGAAAGGAGAGACAGGAAGAGAGAGATAAATCAAGAGAAAAGAGAGACAGGAAGAGAGAGATAAAGCAAGAGAAAGGAGAGACAGGAAGAGAGAGATAAAGCAAGAGAAAGGAGAGACAGGAAGAGAGAGATAAATCAAGAGAAAGGAGAGACAGGAAGAGAGAGATAAAGCAAGAGAAAGGAGAGACAGGAAGAGAGAGATAAAGCAAGAGATAATGGAGAGACAGGAAGAGAGAGATAAATCAAGAGAAAGGAGAGACAGGAAGAGAGAGATAAATCAAGAGAAAGGAGAGACAGGAAGAGAGAGATAAAGCAAGAGAGAATGGAGAGACAGGAAGAGAGAGATAAATCAAGAGAAAGGAGAGACAGGAAGAGAGAGATAAATCAAGAGAAAGGAGAGACAGGAAGAGAGAGATAAAGCAAGAGAGAATGGAGAGACAGGAAGAGAGAGATGAAGCAAGAGAGAATGGAGAGACAGGGAGAGAGAGATAAAGCAAGACAGAAAGGAGATCTGGTCTTGCCTACGCCTAGCGAACAGTTTTTTAAATTATATGAGAAAAAAATATTGCATTTTATTTGGAATGGCAAGCCAGACAAAATTAAACGGGCCTATTTATATAATGAATATGAATTCGGAGGACAGAAATTATTAAATATTAAAGCATTAGACCTATCACTAAAAGCTTCAGTCATGCAAAAATTATACTTAAATCCGAACTGGTTCTCTAGCAAACTAGTAAGATTGTCTCACCAAATGTTCAAGAAGGGACTTTTTCCCTTTATTCAGATTACAACCTCTCACTTTCAGGTATTTGAAAAGGAAATCATCTCCTAAATATCACTATTTCTAAAACAAGCCATAGACAGTTGGTTGCAATTTGAATTTAATCCTCCAGAAATGACAGAACAAATATTGCAACAAATATTGTGGTTAAACTCAAATATACTAATTGATAAAAAAAAAGTTATTTTTTGAGAAAATGTTAAAAAAAGGTATAATCTTCATAAATGATATTATCGGTAGGAATGGTGGAGTTATGTCGCACATGCAGCTAACAAAAACATATGGAAATGTCTGCTCTACCCAAAATTACAACCAAATAATTGCAGCATTACCTCAAAAATGGAAGAGGAAAGTGGAAGGAGGAAAAAGTAAGGAACTTGTCTGTCGGCCTTGCATTAAAGAACATAATTGGTTAAAGAAAATTGTGATAAATAAAAAAGTTTAGCAGTTTCATTTAAGGACCAAAGGATTGACAGCCGTCCCATATAGATTGCAAAATAGTTGGAAAGAGATTTTTGACGTACCGATTCCATGGCATAGTGTTTATGAAATGATACGCAAAACGACGCCGGATTCAAAACTTCGAATTTTTCAATTTAAATTATTATATAAAATTCTTGCTACCAATAGAATGTTATTTGTAAGGGCACAGTTAGAAGGATATGGCATATAGAAGCATACCAGATGGACATCATGAAAATGATCGGAGGAAGTTCAGGAGTAAAAACAAACAAAATATAATTATTGACTGTGTCCATAAAATGTATACAGTATGTATAAGCATGAAGTAGAGGACTAAGCATTGTTGTTCACTAGTTTACTCCAATTAGGGAAGGGATGGTGGGGTTGGAAAGTAATAAAGGGAAATATATATATTTTTTAAGGATATGTATGTACAGTGGGGAGAACAAGTATTTGATACACTGCCGATTTTGCAGGTTTTCCTCCTTACAAAGCATGTAGAGGTCTGTAATTTTTATCATAGGTAAACTTCAACTGTGAGAGACGGAATCTAAAACAAAAATCCAGAAAATCACATTGTATGATTTTTAAGTAATTAATTTGCATTTTATTGCATGACATAAGTATTTGATCACCTACCAACCAGTAAGAATTCCGGCTCTCACAGACCTGTTCGTTTTTCTTTAAGAAGCCCTCCTGTTCTCCCCTCATTACCTGTATTAACTGCACCTGTTTGAACTCGTTACCTGTACAAAAGACACCTGTCCACACACTCAATCAAACAGACTCCAACCTCTCCACAATGGCCAAGACCAGAGAGCTGTGTAAGGACATCAGGGATAAAATTGTAGACCTGCACTAGGCTGGGATGGGCTACAGGACAATAGGCAAGCAGCTTGGTGAGAAGGCAACAACTGTTGGCGCAATTATTAGAAAATGGATGAAGTTCAAGATGACGGTCAATCACCCTCGGTCTGGGGCTCCATGCAAGATCTCACCTCGTGGGACATCAATGATCATGAGGAAGGTGAGGGATCAGCCCAGAACTACATGGCAGGACCTGGTCAATGACCTGAAGAGAGCTGGGACCACAGTCTCAAAGAAAACCATTAGTAACACACTACGCCGTCATGGATTCAAATCCTGCAGCGCACGCAAGGTCCCCCTGCTCAAGTCAGTGCATGTCCAGGCCCGTCTGAAGTTTGCCAATGACCATCTGGATGATCCAGAGGAAGAATGGGAGAAGGTAATGTGGTCTGATGAGACAAAAATAGAGCTTTTTGTTCTAAACTCCACTCGCCGTGTTTGGAGGAAGAAGAAGGATGAGTACAACCCCAAGAACACCATCCCAACCGTGAAGCATGGAGGTGGAAACATCATTCTTTGGGGATGCTTTTCTGCAAAGGGGACAGGACGACTGCACCGTATTGAAGGAGGATGGATGGGGCCATGTATCGCGAGATCTTGGCCAACAACCTCCTTACCCCAGTAAGAGCATTGAAGATGGGTCGTGGCTGGGTCTTCCAGCATGACAACGACCCGAAACACACAGCCAGGGCAACTAAGGAGTGACTCCGTAAGAAGCATCTCAAGGTCCTGGAGTGGCCTAGCCAGTCTCCAGACCTGAACCCAATAGAAAATCTTTGGAGGGAGCTGAAAGTCCGTATTGCCCAGCGACAGCCCCGAAACCTGAAGGATCTGGAGAAAGTCTGTATGGAGGAGTGGGCCAAAATCCCTGCTGCAGTGTGTGCAAACCTGGTCAAGACCTACAGGAAACGTATGATCTCAGTAATTGCAAACAAATGTTTCTTTACCAAATATTAAGTTCTGCTTTTCTGATGTATCAAATACTTATGTCATGCAATAAAATGCAAACTCCAGGACCTTGAGATGCTTCTTACGGAGCCACTCCTTAGTTGCCCTGGCTGTGTGTTTTGGGTCGTTGTCATGCTGGAAGAACCAGCCACGACCCATCTTCAATGCTCTTACTGAGGAAGGAGATTGTTGGCCAAGATCTCGCGATACATGGCCCCATCCATCCTCCCCTCAATACGGTGCAGTCGTCCTGTCCCCTTTGCAGAAAAGCATCCCCAAAGATGTTTCCACCTCCATGCTTCACGGTTGGGATAGTGTTCTTGGGGTTGTACTCATCCTTCTTCTTCCTCCAAACACGGCGAGTGGAGTTTAGACCAAAAAGCTCTATTTTTGTCTCATCAGACCACATGACCTTCTCCCATTCCTCCTCTGGATCATCCAGATGGTCATTGGCAAACTTCAGACAGGCCTGGACATGCGTGGCTTGAGCAGGGGGACCTTGCGTGCGCTGCAGGATTTGAATCCATGACGGCGTAGTGTGTTACTAATGGTTTTCTTTAAGACTGTGGTCCCAGCTCTCTTCAGGTCATTGACCAGGTCCTGCCGTGTAGTTCTGGGCTGATCCCTCACCTTCCTCATGATCATTGATGCCCCACGAGGTGAGATCTTGCATGGAGCCCCAGACCGAGGGTGATTGACTGTCATCTTGAACTTCTTCCATTTTCTAATAATTGCTCCAACAGTTGTTGCCTTCTCACCAAGCTGCTTGCCTATTGTCCTGTAGCCCATCCCAGCCTTGTGCAGGTCTACAATTTTATCCCTGATGTCCTTACACAGCTCTCTGGTCTTGGCCATTGTGGAGAGGTTGGAGTCTGTTTGATTGAGTGTGTGGACAGGTGTCTTTTATACAGGTAACGAGTTCAAATAGGTGCAGTTAATACAGGTAATGAGTGGAGAACAGGAGGGCTTCTTAAAGAAAAACTAACAGGTCTGTGAGAGCCGGAATTCTTACTGGTTGGTAGGTGATCAAATACTTATGTCATGCAATAAAATGCAAATTAATTACTTAAAAACCATACAATGTGATTTTCTGGATTTTTGTTTTAGATTCCGTCTCTCACAGTTGAAGTGTACCTATGATAAAAATTACAGACCTCTACATGCTTTGTAAGTAGGAAAACCTGCAAAATCGGCAGTGTATCAAATACTTGTTCTCCCCACTGTATATATAGGTATGTATATGCAAGAAAATAAAAAAACATATGGGGGATTGGAAGTGATGCAGACATTTACATTGATGGAAGTTACAATCTATCTGCAATATTAAAGCTGATCTACCCCCTACAAAAATAAAAAAATAAAAGACAGGAAGAGAGAGATAAAGCAAGAGAGAATGGAGAGACAGGAAGAGAGAGATAAAGCAAGAGAAAATGGAGAGACAGGAAGAGAGAGATAAAGCAAGACAGAAAGGAGAGACAGGAAGAGAGAGATAAAGCAAGGGAGAATGGAGAGACAGGAAGAGAGAGATAAAGCAAGAGAGAATGGAGAGACAGGAAGAGAGAGATAAAGCAAGACAGAAAGGAGAGACAGGAAGAGAGAGATAAAGCAAGAGAAAATGGAGAGACAGGAAGAGAGAGATAATGCAAGAGAGAAAAGGAGAGACAGGAAGAGAGAGATAAAGCAAGAGAGAATGGAGAGACAGGAAGAGAGTGATAAAGCAAGACAGAAAGGAGAGTCAGGAAGAGAGAGATAAAGCAAGAGAAAATGGAGAGACAGGAAGAGAGAGATAATGCAAGAGAGAAAAGGAGAGACAGAAAGAGAGAGAAATAGATAAAGCAAGAGAGGAAGGAGGGAAGGAGAAATAGAGAAATAGATAAATAAATCAAATAATCAAAAGAGAACAGGAGAGGTAAAAGAGAGAGACTGAGATCGGCTGACTGCAGCAGTGATGTCACCACCTCATTCGAAAAAGGCTTCCCCTTTTCATTCAAGCCTGTTCTTTTAACAGGAAGTTCAGTGCAGATAGCAATTATCCTGGATCCTGCTGAACGCCAATGAAAAACACAGGTTGCCACAGTGTATTCTCTTACGTGCCAAATTATATAATTAAATCCTACCTACACTCTTTGTGACACCTCAACTGGTTTGTACTGGGTGTTATCATGTTTGAGAAAGGGATTGCCAGCATTCAAATGAAACATACTGATAATGTTGTGATTCATAAATTGGTGGGGGGATTTATGCCCTATCAGTCTAATTGAAGTGTTTGAACTTGTAACACGGCTGCATGAACATCTAACGCGGCTGCAAGGGATTTGTCAGATTATAGTCGGGTGTGGTTTCGTTGCATCCAATGGCAGTGTCCACGATAAAGTAACGCAACGAGCCGCTTGTGGATTTGACAGCACTAACGCATGCAGTTCCTCCTCCGACACCACCAAAAAAAAACGTTATGCGGATGTCAATCTGATGGAATCTAGCCCTATGTATCATTCCTGGAGCACAAAGCCGATAAGGGGCTTAATCTTTTTGTGGAGTTTCTATAACAACCTAATTGTGCATTGTACTGTAATATTCCTCTGTGTGGTTATCACTGTTTCTTATATAGGCTGTGTCTCTGTCTCGGTGACATTCTAATCTCTCCCGTCTATTCCACAATTTATTAATAGATACTTACTGTGGTAAAGTATTTAGCCGGGGGGTAATCAGAGCCATTATTGCCTGTTGGGTGTTCTTCCAACCTACAATGTGTCAGTTCTAGTTGAGAGATAGTCTAGTACACTTTTAAATGGGTTTGACAATGTTGTGTATTGATATTCTAGTTTTGTCCCTTTAGGGCACCTGTAACCCCCCCCCTTGCTTACCTACGTTGAAATGCTTGGAATGTACTTCCTGTGAAACGCATTAAAACAATGCCCACGTTAATTTCTACTCCCGTCTCATGTCCTGTCCTTATATTAGTTGTATAAGTAATACAGTGTGCTATACAACAAAACTGGCGACGAGGAAGAAACGTTCTCACGTTTGTCTTCGACAGAAAGTCTGAGTTAAATTCGTTAGTTATTCATTTTTCTCGCTGTAGAAAGACGCAAACATAACGTGGAGCTAGCCAGTCGAGTGATGCTAGCTAGCCTTTAATGTCATGGCAACAAGAGTTCGGGGATAGGAAGAGTTTCGCTGCGGGAGAAAGTGAAGTCATCGTGAGTTAAAAGAAAGAAAAACAAACCGAAAATGTCTGCATTGATTGGAAAATATAGGAACATTTGATGAATCTGTGGAACAATGGAGTTCTTACACAGAACGTTTTGAGTACTTTGTGTTGGCAAATGGAATTAAAGCTGAAGTCGTGCCAACATTTTTGACTGTTATGGGAGGAAAAACATTCAATCTACTGCGCAGCCTAGTAACGCCTGAAGAACCTGGTGATAAATCATATGATGAAATTGTGGCTACCTTAAAAGTACATTATTCTCCAAAACCACTGATAATCGCAGAGAGATTCCGGTTTCATAAGAGAAATCAAGAGGAGGGGAAATCAATCTCACAGTTTGTGGCTGTATTGAAACAGTTATCTGAACACTGAATTTGGGAGATCAATGAGTGACACTATACGTGATAGGTTAGTGTGTGGCATGCGCAGCGATGGCAATTCAGAAACGCCTTTAGACTGAGAGTAACTCAACATTGCAGAGAGCAATAGAAGTGAGTATGTCAATGGAAATGGCAAATAAAGACGCACAACAGCTAAGTGCATCGACCAAAGTGCATAAGGTGTCTATGGAGTTAAAAAGCAAGGCAGGAGGTGGGAAGCCATGCTATCGCTATGGAAACCAGGTCACCAAGCAGAGGAGTGTTGGTGCAAAGACTTAGACTGCAGAAGTTGTGGTAAAAAGGGTCACATCGAACGTGCATGTAAAAACAAAAAGACACAATCAAACAAAAGTACTGAACAAAGGAAAAGCGACTTCAGGAAGTACAAAAAGAAAGTGCATAAAATGGAGCACACAGAGGATGAACAAAGTGATACCCTGTCTGAAGGGGAAGAGTCTTTGCATGTTATGTCAATTTCATACAATGGATACGGGTACTGGGTGACACCGCTACTGGATGGAAACGCAGTACGGATGCAAGTGGACACTGGAACAGCCATATCTTTGCTGTCTGAGGCTGTATACAAGGAGAAACTACATCACCTCACACTACAGCCCACAAAGATGATGCTGAAAACATACACCGGTGAGATTGTTCCAGTGAGAGGAAGCGTGATTGTTACAGTGGAGCTCAACAAACAGAAGGTAAAGCTACCACTCTACATTGTGAAAGGCAACCATCCAGCTTTGCTAGGACGCACATGGCTGGAAAAGATCAAACTAAACTGGCAGGAAATTCACATGGTTGCAAAAGAGGACACAAACCTACAAGGGATATTGAGGAAACACGCGGATGTGTTCAAAGGAGAACTTGGCAGTATGAAGGACATAACAGTTAAACTGACCGTGAAACCAGACAGCAAGCCAAAATGTTTCAAAGCTAGACCTGTCCCATACGCCATAAAACCAAACGTTTAAATTGAGCTAAACAGACTAGTCGAGAGTGGAGTATTGGATCCAGTGAATGTTAGTGAATGGGTTACACCCGTTGTTCCAGTCATAAAAAAAGATGGATCACTCAGACTCTGTGGTGATTTCAAAGTCACCATTAACCCAGTCTTGACTGCTGAAAAATATCCACTACCCCTCATTGACGACCTCTTTTCTGGTTTAGCTGGAGGACAAAAATTCAGTAAGATAGACTTATGTCAGGCCTATCTACAGATGCATGTGGACCAAGAGTCACAAGAACTGTTGACCATAGTGACTCACAAAGGACTGTACAGGTACCGGAGGCTTCCTTTTGGAATCACCTCAGCTCCGGCCTTGTTTCAGAGAGCTATGGACCAGATACTGAGCGGGCTCACTGGGGTCCAATGTTACCTCGATGATCTACTCATCACCGGCAAAGACGAGCAGGAGCACCTGAGAAACCTGAACGCTACACTACAGAGATTGGAGGAGTACGGTCTGAGGGTCCGGAAGGACAAATGCGAGTTTTTCCGGCCCTCTGTTGAGGACCTAGGCCACGTCATCGACAGCTCGGGGCTCCACAAGGCGCCATCGAAGGTGAAGGCCGTTGCAGAAGCTCCATCCCCACAGAACGTGAGTCAGCTGAGATCATTCTTAGGACTACTGACATACTACGCAAAGTTTGTGCCAAACCTAGCTAACATGTTAAAGCCACTGCATTAACTTTTGAACAAAACCAAACAGTGGAAGTGGACAGACAGATGTGAGGAGGCCTTCAAGAAATTGAAAACAGCCTTAGCTCAGTCAGAAGCACTAACCCACTTCAACCCCAACTTGCCATTACAGTTGGCATGTGATGCATCGCCTTATGGCATTGGTGCGGTTGTCTCACACATCATGCCATCAGGTGAAGAAAGGCCAATTGCTTCCACTGTTAGCTACGGCGTTATAGCTAGGCATCGTGGGTTGTTGTGGGTAGTTACTGTGTCCTGGCAGTGCCGGCTGTAGCACGAAGCGAGCTACCTAGCCGTTTTTTCGAACTGAGTTAGAGTCAACACAATAGCCATTGTGTGCCGGGTGTAGCACGAAGCTAGCCAGCTAGCCGTTCTTCAAACAAAGTCAACACAGTGGCCACTGCTAGCTGGATTAGCTACTACCAGCTTAACTGTACGGTGGTAGCTAAATACAATATACTTGTCCTAGCTAGCCAATGTCTAATCATTGCTGTGTCATGAAAGGAACTTGACACAGACACGAATGATCTGTTTAGTGTGTTATCACACTATTGGTGGTTTGTTGTGACCAAGTGTTGGTGCTATACGGTGTGTTATTGTTATTGGATGCTAGCTTGCTAGTTAGCTATGGTGTCATAGTTGAATAAAGTGGGTTGAGTCTATTCCTTTAAACATTGAACCGCTGTGGTTCACAACAATTCTGATTTCTAAAGGTGGAAGTTGGGAGAGTTTTTGTTCGGGTGGTTCAGTGAAACAATTTTAGTTTCTGAGGTAGAAGTTTTGGTGAGGGAGGTCCTGCTCTCTCCGCTTCCAGATGCTCAGCTCATTTCATTCCGATCTCCTCTGCATTTTTGTAGCCATTTGCTACAGCCTGTCAACTATGCCTCTGCCTATCCCTGTTCTCTCCTCTCTGCACAGGCTACACAAACGCACCACACCGCGTGGCTGCTGTCTCTCTAACCTGGTGGTCCCTGCACGCACCACCCACATGGAGTTCCAGGTCGCAGGCAGCCTCTGGAACTGCCGTTCTGCTGCCAACAAAGCTGACTTCATCCCAGCCTATGCCAACCTCCAGTCCCTCGACTTCCTGGCGCTGACGGAAACATGGATCACCACTGAAGACACTGCTACTCCTACTGCTCTCTCCTCGTCTGACCATGTGTTCTCACATACCCCGAGAGCATCTGGTCAGAGGGGTGGTGGTACAGGAATCCTCATCTCTCCCAAGTGGACATTCTCAATTTTTCCCCTAACCCATCTGTCTATCTCCTCATTTGAATTCCATGCTGTCACAGTCACTAGCCCATTTAAGCTTAATATCCTTGTCATCTATCGCCCTCCAGGTTCCCTTGGAGAGTTCATCAATGAGCTTGACGCCTTGATAAGTTCCTTCCCTGAGGATGGCTCACCCCTAACAGTTTTGGGGGATTTCAACCTCCCCTATGTCCACATTTGACTCATTTCTCTCTGCCTCCTTCTTTCCACTCCTCTCCTCTTTTGACCTCTCCCTCTCACCGTCCCCCTACTCACAAGGCAGGCAATACGCTTGACCTCATCTTCACTAGATGCTGCTCCTCTACTAATCTCACTGCAACTCCCCTCCAAGTCTCTGACCACTACTTTGTTTCCTTTTCTCTCTCGCTCTCCTCCCACACTACTCACTCTGCCCCTACACAGATGGTAATGCGCCGCCGCAACCTTCGCTCTCTCTCTCCCACTACTCTCTCCTCTTCCATCCTATCATCTCTTCCCTCTGCTCAATCCTTCTCCCTCCAATCTCCTGATTCTGCCTCCTCAACCCTCCTCTCCTCCCCTTTCTGCATCCTTTGACTCTCTGTGTCCCCTATCCTCCCGGCCGGCTCGGCCCTCCCCTCCAGCTCCGTGGCTTGATGACTCATTGCGAGCTCACAGAACAGAGCTCCGGGCAGCGGAGCGGAAATGGAAGAAAACTAAACTCCCTGCCGACCTGGCTTCTTTTCACTCCCTCCTCTCTACATTTTCTTCATCTGTTTCTGCTGCTAAGGCCACTTTCTACCACTCTAAATTCCAAGCATCTGCCTCTAACCCTAGGAAGCTCTTTGCCACATTTTCCTCCCTCCTGAATCCTCCTCCCCCCTCCTCTCTCTCTGTGGATGACTTCGTCAACCACTTTGAAAAGAAGGTTGACGACATCCGATCCTCGTTTGTTAAGTCTAATGACACTGTTGGTCCTGCTCACACTGCCCTACCCTATGCTTTGACTTCTTTCTCCCCTCTCTCTCCAGATAAAATCCTGCGACTTGTGACTGCAGGCCGCCCAACAACCTGCCCGCTTGACCCCATCCCCTCCTCTCTTCTCCAGACCATCTCCGGTGACCTTCTCCCCTACCTCACCTCGCTGATCAACTCATCCTTGACCGCTGGCCATGTCCCTTCCGTCTTCAAGAGAGCGAGAGTTGCTCCCCTTCTCAAAAAACCAACACTCGACCCCACTGATGTCAACAACTACAGACCAGTATCCCTTCTTTCTTTTCTTTCCAAAACTATTGAGCGTGCCGTCTTTAGCCAACTCTCTTGCTATCTCTCTCAGAATGACCTTCTTGATCCAAACCAATCAGGTTTCAGGACTGGTCATTCAACTGAGACTGCTCTTCTCTGTGTCACGGAGACTCTCCCGCACTGCTAAAGCTAACTCTCTCTCCTCTGCTCTTGTCCTTCTAGACCTGTCTGCTGCCTTTGATACTGTGAACCATCAGATCCTCCTCTCCACCCTCTCCGAGCTGGGCATCTCCGGCGCGGCTCACTCCTGGATTGCGTCCTACCTGACCGGTCGCTCCTACCAAGTGGCGTGGCGAGAAGCTGTCTCCGCACCACGCGCTCTCACCACTGGTGTCCCCCAGGGCTCAGTTCTGGGCCCTCTCCTTTCTCCCTATACACCAAGTCACTTGGCTCTGTCATATCCTCACATGGCCTTTCATATCATTGCTACGCTGACGATACACAACTAATCTTCTCCTTTCCCCCTTCTGATAACCAGGTGGCGAATCGCATCTCTGCATGTCTGGCAGACATATCAGTATGGATGACGGATCACCACCTCAAGCTGAACCCTGGCAAGACGGAGCTGCTCTTCCTCCCGGGAAGGACTGCCCGTTCCATGATCTCGCCATCACGGTTGACAACTCCGCTGTGTCCTCCTCCCAGAGTGCGAAGAGCCTAGGCGTGACCCTGGACAACACCCTGTCGTTCTCCGCCAACATCAAGGCGGTGACCCGCTCCTGCAGGTTCATGCTCTACAACATTCGGAGAGTACGACCCTGCCTTACACAAGAAGCGGCACAGGTCCTAATCCAGGCACTTGTCATCTCCCGTCTGGACTACTGCAACTCGCTGTTGGCTGGCCTCCCTGCCTGTGCCATTAAACCCCTACAACTCATCCAGAATGCCGCAGCCCGTCTGGTGTTCAACCTTCCCAAGTTCTCTCACGTCACCCCCTCCTCCGCACACTCCACTGGCTTCCAGTTGAAGCTCGCATCCGCTACAAGACCATGGTGCTTGCCTATGGAGCAGTGAGAGGAACGGCACCTCTGTACCTTCAGGCTCTGATCAGTCCCTACACCCAAACGAGGGCATTGCGTTCATCCACCTCTGGCCTGCTGGCTCCCTTCCTCTGCGGAAGCATAGCTCCCGCTCAGCCCAGTCAAAACTGTTCGCTGCTCTGGCACCCCAATGGTGGAACAAGCTCCCTCACGACGCCAGGACAGCGGAGTCACTCACCACCTTCCGGAGACATCTGAAACCCCACCTCTTTAAGGAATACCTGGGATAGGATAAAGTAATCCTTCTAACCCCCCAAATTGTAAAGTGGTTATCCCACTGGCTATAGGGTGAACGTACCAATTTGTGAGTTGCTCTGGCTAAGAGCGTCTGCTAAATGACGTTAATGTGCCCTTGAGCAAGGCACTTGACCCTAATTGCTCCTGTAAGTCGCTCTGGTTAAGAGCGTCTGCTAAATGACTAAAATGTAAAATGTAAAATGTCTTTCGCATCACGGACCTTAAGTAAAGCCGAGAGCAATTATGCACAGATAGAGCGTGAAGCACTCGCCATTGTGTTTGGAGTTAAGACATTTCATCAGTTTCTGTTTGGCCGACGATTCACACTGCTGACGGACCATAGACCCCTCACCTCCATCTTTGGTCCCCACACCGGCATTCCGTCGCTTGCAGCCAGCCGCATACAGCGATGGGCGTTATTGTTATCTGCTCACCAGTACGATATCAAGTACAGAAGGTCTGATCAGCACTGCAATGCAGATGGCCTCTCAGAGGTGACTCCTGTCAAGTGACAAACCAAGATCAGCTACTGGAGACCTACCATGACTACGACCTATCACCTGAACATCCACTGCAGCAACCTACCAATGTGGAAAGTGCTCCAGACTCACCTGAACCAGCCAGAGTGCCTATTCAGGGTACTGTTGCACCCCAGTCTGGGCATACACCATCACCACTCAGACTCAGAGATAATGTGACTGTAGACTCACCTGTACGTCGTCATTACCCTGCAAGAGAAAGACGAACCCCTGACAGGTTGACTATTTAGTTCAGACTAACCTCCGACATTGGGGCAGAATACACCCCAGGGTTAAGTCTGGAGACTGAGGCAGTCTACCCTCTATCCCTAGTTTATAAAAGGTTATTCTGAAAAGTTTGTTTATTTACATTACGAAAACAATAGGCAAAACAGTGAATATTTACTTTTTCCTTATGAGACATCAAAAGTAAAGGGGGAGGAATATGTTATGTATTGATATTCTAGTTTTGTCCCTTTAGGGCACCTGTAACCCCCCCCCTTGCTTACCTACGTTGAAATGCTTGGAATGTTCTTCCTGTGAAACGCATTAAAACAATGCCCACGTTAATTTCTACTCCCGTCTCATGTCCTGTCCTTATATTAGTTGTATAAGTAATACAGTGTGCTATACAACAGACAAGGACAACGTTTTGGCTTACAGGTATATTAGCACATTTGTGGCAGACATCTGAGCATCAGGTTCAACCTCTACCTACAATGTACTGGACTGTATCTCTCTCAGGTCTCACAGCTTAAATATACCTAAATTCAGCCTCGCCCCTTGTTTGTACATATGTAGGATCTTAATTTAACCACTCTTTTGTTGCTTAGAATTTTCCTGCACTACAGGAAATGCTAACTTGTAGTGTATTGAAGGTTTAAAACGGCTTCTAAAGTTTGTCATTTTCACTTTAAAATGTCAGACTTGATTTGCCCTAACAAAAAATGTATCAACCCCTTGCTGCACGATTATTTTTATGCTGTAGCAAACTGGCTCAAATGAAGGTCCTACGTTTGTAGGCTGTTGGATGTCTCTGTGAAAATCTTGATGCATTTTTGATGCAGAACATCACAGTCTATTGCATAGTTTTGCAACGTTTATTTTGGACCATTTTGTTATGATTAAATTATATGGAAATAAATATAGTTTACCATTCTTTTTTTAGCACCTACTGTAGTTTGTTGAATATAAACAAGATAATTATCATTCATCTTAATTTTCCCATTGGGCTCTTTTACAGCAAGTAAACATTAGACACAAGAAGAAGCAATGTCCTTTGGCACGACAACCAAAAGAGAACCATTCTGATTTAACCTTTTACTGCCGTGGGCTAAATCAGGGTCACACAGAGTGTTACCTGTTAGTCTTAAACAAATCTACTTTGAAACAAAAGTATACACCTCGCACACATGGTTATGGGCTTACAAAAAGAAGACACTTGTACCATGTCAGATATAGAGTTAAAAATGTATTACACTTAGAGTTTTCGTTCCAATCTTACACTTTATATACATCACAGAAGACTGAAATATAGCAAAACCGTTTGACATAGAAACACCGGATTTTAGGCGTTAAAAAAAATTAACATTTATTAATTATTAAAAGTTGGAAAAATATTATTGACGTTCCACCCATGAGGGCGCTTTGGGTCATTCGACTGCAACATAAACAGACAGATAGATATCCATTATTAACACATCAGTTCTTATCCGTCATTGACAGATAATCATATTTCACACCAGAGATCTCTCATCCATTGACAGATAATCATATTTCACACCAGAGATCTCTCATCCATTGACAGATAATCATATTTCACACCAGAGAAGATCTGTCATCCAGCATCACCAGTTGGAGCCATCAGAGATGAGGCTGCCATCCCGGCCCGGTGAATACTACTATTGGAGCCATCAGAGATGAGGCTGCCATCCCGGCCCGGTGAATACTACTACAACTCAGAATGATTACATGAATTCATAAAGGATATAAATAAGTCTTGCCATGGCCCTGGGGTTTGCTCGTGCTCAATGAACTGTGAAATCCTGCATCGTCACATCATTGCTCTGTGGGGGAGGCTGGAGTAAAGGAACGCATGCATGCAGCTCTGGTGGAACGGAGCTGAACAGAGCATAGCAGAAGCAGGGTAGAACAGGGTTAAGGTGTACTTCACAGAACTGATTCTGCTGGTGTTTGTTAGATATGTGGACACCATGGATAGTTTCTGGTTGATCATTTCAAAGAAGTCAGTCAAATTGGTAAAACTTGATACTAAATGGCATGTTGTGATGCTTATTTCAATGAATCAGTCAGTAACCAAAATAAGTTATAAGTAGGTAACTACGTAACTAAATAACTTCCATAGTGTTTTTACACTATGAAAGTAACACACGTCATACACATACGTGGCACTGTGATCAATAAATATGTTAATAGGCTTACAACTGTCAGCTTACCTCAATAAACAAATACATTGTTATATAATCTATTTCTCTCCTTCTCTCTGGCACACACACACACACACACACACACACACACACACACACACACTCACTCACACACACACACACAGACACACACACACACAGGCGCATGGCTCTGTCACTTCCATCCAGCTGTGTTATCCTATTTCTGTCCATGTCACTAGTAAGAAAACACTGCAGTTATTTCAGCCAGTCAGAGGCAGCAGCCCCCCCTCTCTCTCTCTCTCTCTCTCTCTCTCTCTCTCTCTCTCTCTCTCTCTCTCTCTTCATTCATTCGCTCGCTCATCAATCCCCCTCTCATTTTACGCCTGCCCTTTCCTTCCAGAAGAGAGGGATCATACATCGTCCTTTTCCCTCCTCCTACTCCTCCTCCTCCTTCTCATTCTGGGGTCTCTGTATCAAACGGAGCAGTTTTACCACGTTTTGCTTCTGAGCATTCAAAGCTGTCCCTCTCTCTTCGGCATGGTGGACTTTTAGATGCGGGCTAGGAAGCTTGCAAATCAGATCTCTACACTACCAAATGTCCTGGTGGGATGCAAGTCTTCGTGGGACTCCTGCTTTCCTCACAGCACAGCTCGATTCTCCTTGAAGTTTGAGGACAATCCATGAAGAATCTCTTCATTCCTTTAGTCTCTAACGTTGTGGATAATCTGTCTTGGCGTATAATGTGTTTCTCTGCATGTGAAGATTTGACTGTTTGTGTGTGAGCGTTCATGGCAAAGTGTTTCTGTATGTGACAGTTGGTAGACTTGGAAGACTGAAGATTTGTGTGCGTGTGAGAGCAAGAGTGTGTGTGTTGTTCTGTGAAGATTTGGTTATTAGTTGGTTATTAGAGAGTCTGTGTGTGTCTCTGTGTGTTGCTCTGTGTGTGTCTCTGTGTGTTGCTCTGTGTGTGTCTTTGTGTGTTGCTCTGTGTGTGTCTCTGTGTGTTGCTCTGTGTGCAGTGCAGTCCCGCTCCCCTCGTTCCTGGTTCTTGACTGGAGTGTTTAGCGGACGCTGGAGGGCTGACTTCCCTGAGAGAAGAGGAGGGAAGAGACAGAGAGAGGGACTGAGAGACAGAGAGAGCGACTGAGAGGTAGAGAGAGGGACTGAGAGACAGAGAGAGCGACTGAGAGGTAGAGAGAGGGACTGAGAGACAGAGAGAGCGACTGAGAGGTAGAGAGAGAGAGAGAGAGAGAGAGAGAGAGAGAGAGAGAGAGACTCACCGTCTCGCACCTCTGAATCCTCTCATACACACCCACACTGTGAAAAGGAAGACAAGGACACTTAGGCTTAATCTGTGTGGACCTCCTCTCACCCATGCTGTCCTTCCCCTCAGTCTCCCCCCTCTCTCACACACTCAGGTGGGCTTAGTCCATTGCAGCAGTATGAATTTCTTCACAGCACCTTTTGACTGTTAATTACAGCAACAAGAGACAAGAGGACTGGAGTGAATCAGTGTTCTAATCTCAAACAGTAACTCAGCAAAACTCGACACCAACAAAGAACAAATGTGACGACATCTTGGAAGAGTAAAAACAATCCACTATAGGTCCTCTTCCAAACATTGGACTGACTCAGATAGCACCATTGGACTGACTCAGAGAGCACCATTGGACTGACTCAGAGAGCACCATTGGATAGTCTCAGAGAGCACCATTGGACTGACTCAGAGAGCACCATTGGACTGACTCAGAGAGCACCATTGGACTGACTCAGAGAGCACCATTGGACTGACTCAGAGAGCACCATTGGATAGTCTCAGAGAGCACTATTGGATAGACTCAGAGAGCACCATTGGACTGACTCAGAGAGCACCATTGGATAGACTCAGAGAGCACTAAAGTCAAAGAGAGACAAAGGCACTAGAGACACATACATCCCAGTGAAGACTGGAGCAAGGCAGGGCAATCAGCCCCAGTAGCCCACTACTACTACTACCTCCATCACCACCGCCACCGTCAGGACAGCCACCGTCAGTACAGCCACCGTCAGGACAGCCACCGTCAGTACAGCCACCGTCAGTACAGCCACCGTCAGTACAGCCACCGTCAGTACATCCACCGTCAGTACAGCCACCGTCAGTACAGCCACCGTCAGTACAGCCACCGTCAGTACAGCCACCGTCAGTACAGCCACCGTCAGTACAGCCACCGTCAGGACAGCCACCATCAGTACAGCCACCGTCAGTACAGCCACCGTCAGGACAGCCACCGTCAGTACAGCCACCGTCAGTACAGCCACCGTCAGTACAGCCACCGTCAGTACAGCCACCGTCAGTACAGCCACCGTCAGGACAGCCACCGTCAGTACAGCCACCGTCAGTACAGCCACCGTCAGGACAGCCACCGTCAGTACAGCCACCGTCAGTACATCCACCGTCAGTACAGCCACCGTCAGTACAGCCACCGTCAGTACAGCCACCGCCATGCAGGTGTCATTTGCATGTTCGGACCAGGACGGAGGAAGAGGAG